>NW_007382045.1:2739-9760 GCF_000475195.1 Diaphorina citri | reverse complement strand
ACACTCAGTTAGCTTAGGAGATGTACTATGTATTGTATATTGTTAAAAATAAAAGTAACATGTTTTCAATTCAATTCTTCTTCTTCTTCTTCTTCTTCTTCTTCTTCTCCTTCTTTTACGCTTTCTCATCTCCCTTACCCTTATCTTTCTTAAACTAATTCTCTCTCTTCTTTTACTCAAAATATTCTGATCTTCTTCCTCTCCCCCGCCTTCATTGTATAATTTCTTACACTCCATCTACCATTTCTCTCCCTTCTTTTTCCTTCTTTTCTCCTTGTTTTTCTCCTCCCCCTCCTCCTCTTCCTCCTAAACTTTCTCTTTCTCCTTATACTTCTCATTTATTCTCCCTTCCTTCAATTTTTTTTATTCTTCTCCTTCTTCTTCTTCTTCATTTTTAGAAATAATAAATGGGACTTATTTGTCACCCGTTAAGTCTTTTTACTTTATTTTCCCTCGGAATATTAAATTTGTCCAACATTTTCTTATCTTATTTCTTCTTCTTCTTCCCTTCCTCTTCGTAGTGATCCTAATTTATAAGTGTTAGTTTCATCATTAAATCCAACGATATTGACGACAGACAACAAAAAGGACTAACAATTGGAAATATGGAAGAACTTTTTGACAAGAAATTCAAAGAGTTGAGCCTGAAATTGAACAAAGATATAGAATCTACAATTAACTCTAAGCTTCAAGACTTTATACAAAGTTTGGAATTCATCGGAGGAAATGTTGATGAGTTAACGACAACAATGAAAAATATTCAACAAAGCGTGATCATTATGGATAATAACCATAAGAAACTTGAAGCACAAAATATAGAACTAAAAACAAAAGTTGATATTAAAATTTACCTCTCATAAAAGTAAGTAGGTACCTAAAAGCATTAGTTATGTCTGTAGTTTTTTTTTTTTTTTATCAACAAAATACTCAAGTATATTTATTAACAATCCATGGACAGCCATAACATAATAAAGTATTACTTGTTTCTTTGGTTGGTTTCTTTCGTCCGATTTCAATGAAATTTGACAAGAATGTTCATTCAATCAAAAGAAGTATTAAATACTCAAGTCTTATAGAAAGGAGAAAGAGCACAGGACAGGATAAATTCAATCCGTTTCGAGAACGAACTTCACCTGTTAAGGATAAAGTTCGCCCCGGGTGTGAATCGAACCCTCGACCTGGCGGCCAGCTTTTTCTGATACTCCTTGAAAATATTCGGGTACCTAAGGGGTTGTTCGATGTTCAATGATGGCAAAAATTACAACACAATGGTATGAATTTAAATTTCTCAGAATTCAAAGCTTTTGAGAAATAAATTTCATTTTATTTATTATTATTCTTTTTTTTTATTATCAACGCAAATTGCATTTTTTCTTCGTCATCATCTTGGAAAATGATTTTTCTTCAGAATAATCATCACCAAGGTTTCTTTTTCGTTTTGACTTCTATCCCTCGAGGTGAAATATTCTTTCTTTTTTCGCTCTCTATCAGCTATCGTTTTTTTCCCTTCTTCTCTTTTGTCGTATTTCATTTCTTCTTCTTCTTCTTTAGACAGTATAAACCGTGATCTCTTTTACTTTTCAGCTCTTCTGAAACTCTGAAAGATATCTGATAGTTTGAGTGGTCTACTACCAATTAAGAAATTACGTTTTTATGGCACATTGCATAATCATAAATTCCAAGGCGAGCATAAAAATTAGCACTTTTATGTAGTAATATGTAGGTAGTAGGTAGTACCTATCTATGGTCATGTTCGAAGGTAGATTTATTATCACAAATAGGTGGGTAGGTAATGTTTTTATTTTCATTTCATTACCTTACAAAACATTCAACATGAAATAAATTAAAATAACAAAAAAAAAATCGCTTGTTAATCGTAACATTTACCTCTCGAATGTGTTTTTTTTTTTTTTCGTACCCCATCTCACAAATTTTATTTCCCGTTTTAAATTTATTTTATTCGCCCAGCTAACTACCATCAAGTCGCGCATATAACATGCGGGGGAATTTATTGAGATTTCAGTATGTGAAGTAGAATTGGAGAGACAAGAAAGAAGTTGACGAGACAAAAAGAAATTGATGGGACAAAGATAAAGTTGAGAAACATTTGAAAGGACGAGTAACAAGTTGAGAGAAAATTGAAGAGGTGAAAAATAAGCTAAGGGAGAATTGAAGGGGTTAGTAATAAATTAAGGGGAAACTTGAAGGGACAGAAACAAAAACGAGGGAAAATTGAAGAGACAAGATATTAATGAGGAATCGAAGAGACAATAAAGAAGTAGAGGGGACATTAAATTGACAAGAAAGAAATACAGAGAAAATTGAAGGGACAAAAAAGAAAATTGAAGGGACAAGAAAAAAAATGAGGGGAAAACTGAAGGGGCAAGAATAAAGTCAAGGTATAAAATTTGAAACTGCAAGAAAGATTTTGGGTTGAAAATTGAAGGGGCAAGAAGTTTAGGATTAGTAAAGGGTCAAATATTTCAAGCAGAGATTTAGACACCTCCCTTATGTTTATTTGCATAATTATTTTCTCCTTCTGCCTTGACGCTGGTTGTAGTATTAGGGAAGGATGAGTATTGGGGATTTCTTTCTAGAAAGTAAATTTCTCATGTCACGTTCTATCTAAATCCTATTAGGGATTTAGGAGTGGATTATTTATGAAAGGGGAAAACCTTTATGTCTTATTGGGGGCTGAATTATGATCCCCAGCATGTTTGTGTGAATGTATGTAGGGATCTGATAAATACCCAGGCACATAATGTTATGAAGGTTTGTAGTTTTAATACCTACATAAATTTATTATGTTTATCCAGGATTAGGACTGTTCCTTAGTCCACAATTCATATGGACTTCCTTTTTACACGTACCTAATAAACCTACAAAAACAAGACAATATGGAAATATGGAGTACCTAAACCTTCCTTTCGGACTAAAATCTGGACTTATTGCAGGGTTGGACGCAAACTGAACTGTCCTCATTTCTATTTATGTATAGGTAGGTACTACGTAGGTTACGTTCAACCTAAATGATAGATATGAAAAATTAGCGTATTAAGGAGACCGAATTAACCCTTGAGGGATTTGTGGTTTCGCGCATAGTGATACATTGATACATACAAAAAAGATGGGTGTTTCACCACCGCGTTTTTATTTCGTAGCAAAACGAAGCAATTTAACTACAACATTAGACACTTGTGATCTGTTTCGTAGCATGCCCATCCCGTAGTATGTCCCTCATCAGACTGGAACTGACCTGATGGCGAACTACCTTACGCCGTTTAGATGAGTGAATCAGCAGTTTTGCATTTGATGTCTACGACTCTAAGTTTAGGCATACCCGTTTTGAATCTCTTCTTCTCTTTCGGGACTTTAGGGGGCTGCTTCTCTCAAAAGTTGACCACTAGTACACTAAATTAGTAGGACTGTTCTGAGATAGGTAGAATACTAATGATCTGTGATTCTTCGAAGGGTTAACGTACCTTTTGACGGATGACAATATTCCTCCAAGCATGAAAACTGCAGAATGAAACTAGGGAGGGAGAAAGAGGTGGGAAAAAGAACTAGAGAGTGGGGGAAAAGAAGAGAGTAAAAGGGGAAAGGAAGAGGGAGGAGAGAAGAGAGGGAGAAAGAGGTGGGAAAAAGAACTAGAGAGTGGGGGAAAAGAAGAGAGTAAAAGGGGAAAGGAAGAGGGAGGAGAGAAGAGAGGGAGAAAGAGGTGGGAAAAAGAACTAGAGAGTGGGGGAAAAGAAGAGAGTAAAAGGGGAAAGGAAGAGGGAGGAGAGAAGAGAGGGAGAAAGAGGTGGGAAAAAGAACTAGAGAGTGGGGGAAAAGAAGAGAGTAAAAGGGGAAAGGAAGAGGGAGGAGAGAAGAGAGGGAGAAAGAGGTGGGAAAAAGAACTAGAGAGTGGGGGAAAAGAAGAGAGTAAAAGGGGAAAGGAAGAGGGAGGAGAGAAGAGAGGGAGAAAGAGGTGGGAAAAAGAACTAGAGAGTGGGGGAAAAGAAGAGAGTAAAAGGGGAAAGGAAGAGGGAGGAGAGAAGAGAGGGAGAAAGAGGTGGGAAAAAGAACTAGAGAGTGGGGGAAAAGAAGAGAGTAAAAGGGGAAAGGAAGAGGGAGGAGAGAAGAGAGGGAGAAAGAGGTGGGAAAAAGAACTAGAGAGTGGGGGAAAAGAAGAGAGTAAAAGGGGAAAGGAAGAGGGAGGAGAGAAGAGAGGGAGAAAGAGGTGGGAAAAAGAACTAGAGAGTGGGGGAAAAGAAGAGAGTAAAAGGGGAAAGGAAGAGGGAGGAGAGAAGAGAGGGAGAAAGAGGTGGGAAAAAGAACTAGAGAGTGGGGGAAAAGAAGAGAGTAAAAGGGGAAAGGAAGAGGGAGGAGAGAAGAGAGGGAGAAAGAGGTGGGAAAAAGAACTAGAGAGTGGGGGAAAAGAAGAGAGTAAAAGGGGAAAGGAAGAGGGAGGAGAGAAGAGAGGGAGAAAGAGGTGGGAAAAAGAACTAGAGAGTGGGGGAAAAGAAGAGAGTAAAAGGGGAAAGGAAGAGGGAGGAGAGAAGAGAGGGAGAAAGAGGTGGGAAAAAGAACTAGAGAGTGGGGGAAAAGAAGAGAGTAAAAGGGGAAAGGAAGAGGGAGGAGAGAAGAGAGGGAGAAAGAGGTGGGAAAAAGAACTAGAGAGTGGGGGAAAAGAAGAGAGTAAAAGGGGAAAGGAAGAGGGAGGAGAGAAGAGAGGGAGAAAGAGGTGGGAAAAAGAACTAGAGAGTGGGGGAAAAGAAGAGAGTAAAAGGGGAAAGGAAGAGGGAGGAGAGAAGAGAGGGAGAAAGAGGTGGGAAAAAGAACTAGAGAGTGGGGGAAAAGAAGAGAGTAAAAGGGGAAAGGAAGAGGGAGGAGAGAAGAGAGGGAGAAAGAGGTGGGAAAAAGAACTAGAGAGTGGGGGAAAAGAAGAGAGTAAAAGGGGAAAGGAAGAGGGAGGAGAGAAGAGAGGGAGAAAGAGGTGGGAAAAAGAACTAGAGAGTGGGGGAAAAGAAGAGAGTAAAAGGGGAAAGGAAGAGGGAGGAGAGAAGAGAGGGAGAAAGAGGTGGGAAAAAGAACTAGAGAGTGGGGGAAAAGAAGAGAGTAAAAGGGGAAAGGAAGAGGGAGGAGAGAAGAGAGGGAGAAAGAGGTGGGAAAAAGAACTAGAGAGTGGGGGAAAAGAAGAGAGTAAAAGGGGAAAGGAAGAGGGAGGAGAGAAGAGAGGGAGAAAGAGGTGGGAAAAAGAACTAGAGAGTGGGGGAAAAGAAGAGAGTAAAAGGGGAAAGGAAGAGGGAGGAGAGAAGAGAGGGAGAAAGAGGTGGGAAAAAGAACTAGAGAGTGGGGGAAAAGAAGAGAGTAAAAGGGGAAAGGAAGAGGGAGGAGAGAAGAGAGGGAGAAAGAGGTGGGAAAAAGAACTAGAGAGTGGGGGGAAAGAAGAGAGTAAAAGGGGAAAGGGAGAGGGAGGAGAGAAGGAGTGCTGGGATGAGAGAGAAGAGGGCGTTGAAGAGAAGAAGAAAAGGGGGGAAGGGAGAGCTTTGGAGACGGATTATAGGATGAGGAAGAGAGGGAGGAAGAGGTGGGAAAAAGAACTAGAGAGTGGGGGGAAAGAAGAGAGTAAAAGGGGAAAGGGAGAGGGAGGAGAGAAGGAGTGCTGGGATGAGAGAGAAGAGGGCGTTGAAGAGAAGAAGAAAAGGGGGGAAGGGAGAGCTTTGGAGACGGATTATAGGATGAGGAAGAGAGGGAGAAAGAGGTGGGAAAAAGAACTAGAGAGTGGGGGAAAAGAAGAGAAAAAAAGGGGAAAGGAAGAGGGAGGAGAGAAGAGAGGGAGAAAGAGGTGGGAAAAAGAACTAGAGAGTGGGGGAAAAGAAGAGAAAAAAAGGGGAAAGGGAGTGCGCCAATGCACTTTTTGGGTACTTTTACATCGGAATAGGACTCTATCTCGAAAAAAATTGTCATTTGGTTGAGCCCCATTTATTGACGCTACAAAACGGGAATGGTTGGCACGCCTTCCTATCTAACGTGGGATAAAAAAGCGCGCGTTTGTACAGGGAATCCCCCCCTTTGTATTGCTTACTGGGGATGTTTGCGTTCCTTGAGTTGAATAAATAAGTCATAAATTCAACGGGAAAGCTGGCTTGGAGAGGGAAGAATGGGGGAGGGAGAGAAGAGGAAAAGAGTGTGAGCGGGAAAGGATAGTGAGAACAAGAGTAAAAGAGACAAGGGAGAGGGTGGAAGATAAAGAGGGAGGTGAGAAGAGAGGGAGGAAGAGGTGGGAAAAAGAACTAGAGAGTGGGGGAAAAGAAGAGAGTAAAAGGGGAAAGGAAGAGGGAGGAGAGAAGAGAGGGAGAAAGAGGTGGGAAAAAGAACTAGAGAGTGGGGGAAAAGAAGAGAAAAAAAGGGGAAAGGGAGAGGGAGGAGAGAAGGAGTGCTGGGATGAGAGAGAAGAGGGCGTTGAAGAGAAGAAGAAAAGGGGGGAAGGGAGAGCTTTGGAGACGGATTATAGGATGAGGAAGAGAGGGAGGAAGAGGTGGGAAAAAGAACTAGAGAGTGGGGGGAAAGAAGAGAGTAACAGGGGAAAGGGAGAGGGAGGAGAGAAGGAGTGCTGGGATGAGAGAGAAGAGGGCGTTGAAGAGAAGAAGAAGGGGGAGGAAGAGATTGATTTGGAGACGGATTATAATACATATGAGAAAGAGAAGAAAAGGGGGAACGTATATACAGGAGAGGATGATGGGGAGACAAGGGAGATTTGTGGGGAGAGTAGTGGGGAGAGAAGAGGAGGATGAGAATGAAACAGCAGCAGAGTAATAATGTGTGGAATTCTGGAATGTGAAACAGTATCTCTCAAACGTTGTTGACAGGATAACATACCTCCCTTATCCCAAATTCCCTATACCTGAGGCCCGCCACACACAGTCTGTCTTGACAAATTCAGCCCCTCTCAGCTTCTAAATCTCGTTTTCCTCCTCGGTCTTCTCAGGATCCTCTTCCTCCTCCTCCTCCTCCTCCTCCTCCTCCTCCTCCTCCT
>NW_007382045.1:0-1081 GCF_000475195.1 Diaphorina citri | reverse complement strand
CTCTCTCTCTCTCTCTCTCTCTCTCTCTCTCTCTCTCTCTCTCTCTCTCTCTCTCTCTCTCTCTCTCTCTCTTTTACATCTGTTTCCAATTTATAATACGAGTGTACCTAGATACCTTTCGTTTTATGGCCAGCCAGAAGGTTGTTATATCTCTTTGTCGGAAAGATATCAAGCCCCATTTCCCTTCCTAAAGGAACCCCGGGGCTTTTTGTCGACTGAATATTAATTTCCAATCCCGTTTTCCATTAAATTGGCCATCGGAGGAGGGGGAATGGGGAAAATTTAAACAAAATTGAAGGGACAAGAAAGGAATTGAAGGGACACGAGAGAAACTGATGGGAAATTAAGGGAAAGGAAGAAGTTTAGGGATAATTGGAGAGACAAGAAAGAAGTTGACGAGACAAAAAGAAATTGATGGGACAAAGATAAAGTTGAGAAACATTTGAAAGGACGAGCGACAAGTTGGGAGAAAATTGAAGAGGTGAAAAAGAAGCTAAGGGAGAATTGAAGGGGTTAGTAATAAATTAAGGGGGAACTTGAAGGGACAGAAACAAAAACGAGGGAAAATTGAAGAGACAAGATACCTATTAATAAATTAATAAGGAATCGAAGAGACAATAAAGAAGTAGAGGGGACATTAAATTAACAAGAAAGAAATACAGAGAAAATTGAAGGGACAAAAAAGAAAATTGAAGGGACAAGAAAAAAATTGAGGGGAAAACTGAAGGGGCAAGAATAAAGTCAAGGCAAAATTTGAATCTGCAAGAAAGATTTTGGGTTGAAAATTGAAGGGGCAAGAAGTTTAGGATTAGTAAAGGGTCAAGTACTTCAAGCAGAGATTTTCAGACACCTCCCTTATGTTCATTTGCATAATTATTTTCTCCTTCTGCCTTGGCGCCGGATGTAGTATTAGGGAAGGATTTATACTAGGGAAGGATGAGTATTAAGGATTTCTTTCAGGAAAGTATATTTCTCATGTCACGTTCTATCTAAATCCTATTATGGATTTAGGAGTGGATTATTTATGAAAGGGGAAAACCTTTATGTCTTATTGGGGGCTGAATTATGATCCCCAGCATGT
>NW_007382044.1:8288-9768 GCF_000475195.1 Diaphorina citri | reverse complement strand
GGGACTTTTCAGTCCTATGCGAGCTGTATTACTAAGTCCTATCATTGTGAATTTTAACTCCATGAACATTCCTTCAATTTGACGAGTAATTCTCAAATAATGGTGTGTTGTGTTCAACACAAAGGGAATTTTCTCAATTTTTTGCCTATGAAGCCTTTGGACCCCTGAAAGACCCTGTTCCTGTTCCGTGTAGTTCACTGAACCCCTTGTAATCATCACTAGATGAGGGATGAAGACATATCTCTTTAGATAGCCAATTGGCTTACCCAATGTCCATGATTTGCTAAATTAGATAGCTGAAAGACCCTGTTCTTGTTCCGTGTAGTTCACTGAACCTCTCGTAATCATCACTAGATGAGGGATGAAGACATATCTCTTTAGATAGCCAATTGGCTTACCCAATGTCCATGATTTGCTAAATTAGATAGCAATTGAGAAGCAGTGTTGAGATGAAACTCCTGCCAATGCGGGCTGCATATCATGTTAATTTGTAAAATTATTTTCAATTTTAGTGCGTGATTGATGATACGTTTAAACCATCGATGGCAAACGAGAGATAAATGAGTAATAATGAAGATAGATTTTTTGTATTATCAAGGCAAAAGTAAAACTAATATTTATACCTATTGTATAAATACAACGTTGAATGTTCGAATATAAACGATCTATGAATTTCATGTATTGAATTGGTCTTCTTAACTTGTAAATTCAGGATGCTTAGGTAGGCACATTTTATTTTTACGGGCAGTAAATTTCTGTTGGAAAATATACGTACATTATTAAGAACATCTCCGTTGTATAATTTTAAATGTCCATTTTCGTATTTTCTTTTTTATATTTTCATACTCATTCTAACATTTATGTAGATTTCTAAACATTTATTAAGAGGTACAAACATATTTTTGAGGAAATGTTCGTTTTTCGTGCTTCCAATATTTATCGACTATGGGGATGCAAAGCGGATGAACTCATGATCCATGGAAATAATCGGTCGTGAGGAGACAATAATCATAGATGTCATATAAGCTGTACAAACACTTTAAAAAATATGCGATGTCTCATGGGATACGCTTATGGGACATGAAACATTAAATAAAAGCGCCGAACATCTCACGTCTCCACACTTCGTTATTCCCCCTGGGTCAAAATTTCGGAGGTAATAAATTGTTATCTTAATTAAATAAATTTTATGTTTATTTTGCTTTGTTAATAGCTCAAGGAGAAATGACTATTCATGAACTTTTAAAATAAGAGTTTATCTAGCCAAGGGAAAAAAAAGAAAAAGAAAAACGCGTTTCATCCCATTTTTAATAAACGCTAATATAACAACTTGTCTTCACACAAACAACCCTGCACTTGAACACGTAAACCTCCTCTATTGTAGCAGTAAGTTGAAAGTGTATCCTCCGGCTTTTTTTCAAGGGGGGCGGGATAACCATTTCTATTTTTTATAACGGAAGGTTTACTTATCTTACTTCTT
>NW_007382044.1:0-3312 GCF_000475195.1 Diaphorina citri | reverse complement strand
TGTTGCTAGTGGTTGCTCTACGCCGCAAGGCTTCCCATCAGAAATGGATAGAATTGCCTGTTGCCTTGAGTTGCCAGTGCTGAGAATGGTCTGATTGAGTTTAGTACAGAATAGATTTGTGAACTTTTTACAAATTGCCTAATTTTATTTATAATTTCTAATAGCTGTAACATATTAATATTATCTATATTACATAATTTCAGATAAATAACGGATTACAATTATTACAGCTCACTAAACTAGAATCATTATATTTTCAGCTCATTTTTTAAACCTATTTAATTATTCCTTTCAATTAACTATAAATTAAATATTCTCACAAGTAATATCTAATTGGTTGAATAACAGTAAAAATGTTTTCCCACAAATTACCGTAAATTTTCGACTAAAAATTATAAATAATTGATTTCCAAAAAAGTGTTTTGTTCACCTAAAATGAAGATCCTGAATAACCGAATACCGGTTTTAACATTTCTCATCCTGTACTATGGATAGTTTGCATCATTTTGATTACGGCTGAAACTAAGTCCATCTCAACTCAGCTCCTGTAAATAAAATAGTAAGTATATCTATTATGTCGTTGTTTTTCCAAGAAAAGTAAATCTGACATCTCCACTAATTTTTCTTGTAGACCATATTGCATACTCAAATAGTTGCACGGCGTTCATACAAATTGTAACCTCAATACAGATTTGCAATTTTCATAAGGACTCTTGTCAGAAGCCACAACCCTAGTAAAAAAACAACTGTTTTCTCTATCTCTCCTCACTAACTTTTCTTCCCTCTCTCTTTCTCTCTCTCTCTCTCACTATCTAATGTTCCTTATGAATTGATTAGCACACTTTGTGGGATATCTTCTCTCTTTTATCTGTACCTACCCACACATACATCCCCCTCTCAAAAACCCTAGAGCCAAGTATCGACGTTTTTGTTCAAAGGAAGTTACGGCAAAGTCTTGTTTGACCTTTAGGAAAAAAACCCTAGAGCCAAGTATCGACGTTTTTGTTCAAAGGAAGTTACGGCAAAGTCTTGTTTGACCTTTAGGAAAAGTAAGAAAAAAATCTTTTATTGAACTAGGTACTTTATTTCTTGTATCTTGTTATCTCGGAATACTCTTATTCTAAAGAAATCCAATAAAAGACATTTGGCTTTTGAAAATCCAACGTATCCCATTCCTATACATACGTAGGATATACTCGTTTATTCTAAAGAAATCCAATAAAAGACATTTGGCTTTTGAAAATCCAACGTATCCCATTCCTATACATACGTAGGATATACTTACTCGATTATTCTAAAGAAATCCAATAAAAGACATTTGGCTTTTGAAAATCCAACGTATCCCATTCCTATACATACGTAGGATATACTTACTCGTACAGTATACCTACATTGTGTTCTGTACTAACATGGGCGAAAAAATGTTTCTATTTGACTGCAAAATCTATTTTGAAATTTTATTTTAGAGACATAAAAAGTACTTCAATGGGAAGATATCTAAATAAATATCGGCAATAACAGGGTGTACTTTGAAATTTATTGGTCCTAACAATTCGGCCATTAATAGCCTGTGGTGTTTTATACTTTTATTTGGTAGGCGATAAATAGTAGGCATTTGTGATGGCTTTTTATTTTACTCTTTTAGATGATCTTTAAGATTTGACTATATTATTGAAATGTGTCTTTTTCATTGTGCGATCCCCAAGTTCTGGTTAATTTACTGACGAGTATGATAATTAATAATTATTATAAATAGTAGGCATTTGTGATGGCTTTTTATTTTACTCTTTTAGATGATCTTTAAGATTTGACTATATTATTGAAATGTGTCTTTTTTATTGTGCGATCCCCAAGTTCTGGTTAATTTACTGACGAGTATGATAATTAATAATTATAATGGTTTTATTAGGTAAATTTCCACATTTTCTATAAATAGAATAGCCTATTGTCACACAAGGAACAATAATTGGCCCAGTAGAAGTGATTCAAAAGTGAGATACACAATTTGACCTTTACAAAGAGAGATCTTAAGAAAGTTAAATAAAACTAATGAATAAAAAGTAATGTTATTGTCATGAATAAAATAAAAATAGATTTGGAAAAAAAAACATCTAAAAAGATAAATGAAACACCCTGTACCTTGTTCAGGGAGAAATTTCCTCACAAAAGATTTCTGGAGACGCATTTGAATAATGTCTGGTGAGACATAAAACACTATTCACACTAGGAACGAGATGGTTTGATGGAACAAAATGGGTACTAAATGATGGGCTTTGGTACAAATTCGCAGCAAAAGTTGTGGTGCTAACTTCACGCACCTTATTCACACTAGGAACGAGATTATATCGTTCCACTCAAAATGGCAATTTAAATACAAGTTTGTAAGGGGCGAATCTATTATTTATCACTCCCGCTCAGACTAGAGCCAGACTTAGCAACTCATCAAAGTTATTAACATGATCACAAGTGAGGTTATGGTTCATTGAACGAAAGAACTAAGTTTCAAGTTTTAAAACGCCACGGTGGTGTAGTGGTCAAGACGCTCGCCTGGTAATTGGGAGGGCATGGGTTCAATCCCAGCCGAGATATGGAATTTTATCATCGATATACGACTTAGCAACTCATCAACGTTATTAACATGATCACAAGTGAGGTTATGGTTCATTGAACGAAAGAACTAAGTTTCAAGTTTTAAAACCCCTCGGTGGTGTAGTGGTCAAGACGCTCGCCTGGTAATCGGGAGGGCATGGGTTCAATCCCAGCCGAGATATGAAATTTTATCATCGATATATTTTGAGAATTTAACCACAATAGTATTGTAGTAGGATTCTGCTGGTAAGGGACTTTTCAGTCCTATGCGAGCTGTATTACTAAGTCCTATCATTGTGAATTTTAACTCCATGAACATTCCTTCAATTTGACTGTTAGTCTATACGAATAATTCTCAAATAATGGTGTGTTGTGCTCAACACAAAGAGAATTTTCTCAATTTTTTGCCTATGAAGCCTTTGGGCCCCTGAAAGACCCTGTTCCTGTTCCGTGTAGTTCACTGAACCCCTCGTAATCATCACTAGATCATCACTTGGCTTACCCAATGTCCATGATTTGCTAAATTAGATAGCAATTGAGAAGCAGTGTTGAGATGAAACTCCTGCCAACAGCCAATGCGGGCTGCATATCATGTTAATTTGTAAAATTGTTTTCAATTTTAGTGCGTGATTGATGATACGTTTAAAACCATCGATGGCAAACGAGAGATAAATGAGTAATAATGAAGATAGATTTTTTGTATTATCAAGGCAAAAGTAAAAC
>NW_007382043.1:0-9768 GCF_000475195.1 Diaphorina citri | reverse complement strand
TCACAGTCTTGATAGCAAATTTACCCTCCCCTGAGGATATATTTGCTAATTGGGTGATTGATTTGACGTCATTTGATTTGAAAAAATGCATTTTTAAAAATCATATTTCTTTCAAAGAATTCACCCCTTCCAGGCATTGATTGACCTTTAAGCGGTTCAGTTGAAAAGCTTGAGAGAGTTATAAAATATAAAGTTCTGCGAATCTCAACAACGCTGGGGCATTAAAGATGAAAAATCTTTTGACTGAAATTACCCACAAACACGTTTGTGGTAGAGACTTGCAAAAGCTACTTAAACACGATATGGACTTCGACTTGCAAAGTCTATCTCGGGGTAGGTGTTGCCGTTTACTATCCGATCAAGTTGGCCGTGAAAATCCCGAGATTCCAGACGTTATGGATGTTGTGAGAAAAGGGACCACGCACCAGGAACCAGAGTCTACCGCCCATCAAACTGATTCAAGGTAGAGATGAATTGACCAATTTTTCACTCGAAGAAAAAGTTCGCTTACCACGAAATCCATCATATCCAAAAAATTCAGTTGTATCCGGACACGAAATTTATATTTATACATTTATAATATGAGATACCAAAAAATTGATAAGCGTCAACAAAAATTTCATAAATGTCACACATTACTTGACGTCACGAAAGCATTTGACTCCCTCGTGCAGGCAAAACGTCATTAAAGCGGTTCTAATGTTCCTTCCTATCATTTGAAATGAACCTACAGGAATGTCACAAAGCGTCCCGTCTTCCTCCTCCCTGAGAGTGGGAATGGGAGAGTGACATATTTTAATATACCAAACAGGAATGATGGGTTACAACAGGGTGGTCGCAAACGAGAAATGTGTGAGGTCCAAATGGAATCGAGAATATAAAAACGGGCCAATGATGTTTTTGGTGTTCTCTTTGGTTCTAGTGATATCAGATTACATCCCCAATAACTGGAAAACACTGTTCAGACCAACTTAAACAGCTGCAAAATGGTTTAAGATCCATTTGAGTTAGAAAAAGACCATTGGTAAGATGTGGTTCAAACAACCGCATTTCCATCCATCTGACCGAACAGGGACTGGAGGTCAGGTAGGTACTTCAAAAAACAAGAGCAGGAATTTGCGTTTTACCTCACCCTAGGTAGGATAAAGGCAGAGAGACCCTGTATTTCCTAGTTGATGAATGAGAAGCACACAATAGACCACCACTGCAACGACGGCTATAGATGACATTCTCAATGATGATGAAATGCTCCATATATCCGTTGTTCTACTGAGAAGATATAATGGGACTATGGGGGGAAGGATCATCAGACTATGTAAAGAGATAACTGATGGGACAACTGGGAAGGACTGTGTGGTAACTCTTGTATATCTCACAGTCCGAGTTATGACATTAGAAAGCCGATACTCTTGAGTTATAGCATTAGAAAGCCGATGCTCTTGATTTATAACGTTAGAAAGCCGATGCTCTTGATTTATAACATTAAAAAGCCAATACTCTTGAGTTATGGCATTAGAAAGCCGATGCTCTTGAGTTATGGCATTAGAAAGCCATGCTCTTGAGTTATGACATTAGAAAGCCGATGCTCTTGAGTTATGGCATTAGAAAGCCATGCTCTTGAGTTATGACATTAGAAAGCCGATGCTCTTGAGTTATGGCATTAGAAAGCCATGCTCTTGAGTTATGACATTAGAAAGCCGATGCTCTTGAGTTATGGCATTAGAAAGCCATGCTCTTGAGTTATGACATTAGAAAGCCGATGCTCTTGAGTTATGGCATTAGAAAGCCATGCTCTTGAGTTATGACATTAGAAAGCCGATGCTCTTGAGTTATGGCATTAGAAAGCCATGCTCTTGAGTTATGACATTAGAAAGCCGATGCTCTTGAGTTATGGCATTAGAAAGCCATGCTCTTGAGTTATGGCATTAGAAAGCCGATGCTCTTGAGTTATGGCATTAGAAAGCCATGCTCTTGAGTTATGGCATTAGAAAGCCGATGCTCTTGAGTTATGGCATTAGAAAGCCATGCTCTTGAGTTATGGCATTAGAAAGCCGATGCTCTTGAGTTATGGCATTAGAAAGCCATGCTCTTGAGTTATGGCATTAGAAAGCCGATGCTCTTGAGTTATGGCATTAGAAAGCCATGCTCTTGAGTTATGGCATTAGAAAGCCGATGCTCTTGAGTTATGGCATTAGAAAGCCATGCTCTTGAGTTATGGCATTAGAAAGCCGATGCTCTTGAGTTATGGCATTAGAAAGCCATGCTCTTGAGTTATGGCATTAGAAAGCCGATGCTCTTGAGTTATAGCATTAGAAAGCCATGCTCTTGAGTTATGGCATTAGAAAGCCGATGCTCTTGAGTTATAGCATTAGAAAGCCATGCTCTTGAGTTATGGCATTAGAAAGCCGATGCTCTTGAGTTATAGCATTAGAAAGCCATGCTCTTGAGTTATGGCATTAGAAAGCCGATGCTCTTGAGTTATAGCATTAGAAAGCCATGCTCTTGAGTTATGGCATTAGAAAGCCGATGCTCTTGAGTTATAGCATTAGAAAGCCATGCTCTTGAGTTATGGCATTAGAAAGCCGATGCTCTTGAGTTATAGCATTAGAAAGCCATGCTCTTGAGTTATGGCATTAGAAAGCCGATGCTCTTGAGTTATGGCATTAGAAAGCCATGCTCTTGAGTTATGGCATTAGAAAGCCGATGCTCTTGAGTTATAGCATTAGAAAGCCATGCTCTTGAGTTATGGCATTAGAAAGCCGATGCTCTTGAGTTATAGCATTAGAAAGCCATGCTCTTGAGTTATGGCATTAGAAAGCCGATGCTCTTGAGTTATAGCATTAGAAAGCCATGCTCTTGAGTTATGGCATTAGAAAGCCGATGCTCTTGAGTTATAGCATTAGAAAGCCATGCTCTTGAGTTATGGCATTAGAAAGCCGATGCTCTTGAGTTATAGCATTAGAAAGCCATGCTCTTGAGTTATGGCATTAGAAAGCCGATGCTCTTGAGTTATAGCATTAGAAAGCCATGCTCTTGAGTTATGGCATTAGAAAGCCGATGCTCTTGAGTTATGGCATTAGAAAGCCATGCTCTTGAGTTATGGCATTAGAAAGCCGATGCTCTTGAGTTATAGCATTAGAAAGCCATGCTCTTGAGTTATGGCATTAGAAAGCCGATGCTCTTGAGTTATAGCATTAGAAAGCCATGCTCTTGAGTTATGGCATTAGAAAGCCGATGCTCTTGAGTTATAGCATTAGAAAGCCATGCTCTTGAGTTATGGCATTAGAAAGCCGATGCTCTTGAGTTATAGCATTAGAAAGCCATGCTCTTGAGTTATGGCATTAGAAAGCCGATGCTCTTGAGTTATAGCATTAGAAAGCCATGCTCTTGAGTTATGGCATTAGAAAGCCGATGCTCTTGAGTTATAGCATTAGAAAGCCATGCTCTTGAGTTATGGCATTAGAAAGCCGATGCTCTTGAGTTATGGCATTAGAAAGCCATGCTCTTGAGTTATGGCATTAGAAAGCCGATGCTCTTGAGTTATAGCATTAGAAAGCCATGCTCTTGAGTTATGGCATTAGAAAGCCGATGCTCTTGAGTTATAGCATTAGAAAGCCATGCTCTTGAGTTATGGCATTAGAAAGCCGATGCTCTTGAGTTATAGCATTAGAAAGCCATGCTCTTGAGTTATGGCATTAGAAAGCCGATGCTCTTGAGTTATAGCATTAGAAA
Source organism: Diaphorina citri (assembly GCF_000475195.1). Classification (NCBI taxonomy): domain Eukaryota; kingdom Metazoa; phylum Arthropoda; class Insecta; order Hemiptera; family Psyllidae; genus Diaphorina; species Diaphorina citri. Next base: position 6,036 of record NW_007382043.1, on the reverse strand, counting down.
GCCATGCTCTTGAGTTATGGCATTAGAAAGCCGATGCTCTTGAGTTATAGCATTAGAAAGCCATGCTCTTGAGTTATGGCATTAGAAAGCCGATGCTCTTGAGTTATAGCATTAGAAAGCCATGCTCTTGAGTTATGGCATTAGAAAGCCGATGCTCTTGAGTTATGGCATTAGAAAGCCATGCTCTTGAGTTATGGCATTAGAAAGCCGATGCTCTTGAGTTATAGCATTAGAAAGCCATGCTCTTGAGTTATGGCATTAGAAAGCCGATGCTCTTGAGTTATAGCATTAGAAAGCCATGCTCTTGAGTTATGGCATTAGAAAGCCGATGCTCTTGAGTTATAGCATTAGAAAGCCATGCTCTTGAGTTATGGCATTAGAAAGCCGATGCTCTTGAGTTATAGCATTAGAAAGCCATGCTCTTGAGTTATGGCATTAGAAAGCCGATGCTCTTGAGTTATAGCATTAGAAAGCCATGCTCTTGAGTTATGGCATTAGAAAGCCGATGCTCTTGAGTTATAGCATTAGAAAGCCATGCTCTTGAGTTATGGCATTAGAAAGCCGATGCTCTTGAGTTATGGCATTAGAAAGCCATGCTCTTGAGTTATGGCATTAGAAAGCCGATGCTCTTGAGTTATAGCATTAGAAAGCCATGCTCTTGAGTTATGGCATTAGAAAGCCGATGCTCTTGAGTTATAGCATTAGAAAGCCATGCTCTTGAGTTATGGCATTAGAAAGCCGATGCTCTTGAGTTATAGCATTAGAAAGCCATGCTCTTGAGTTATGGCATTAGAAAGCCGATGCTCTTGAGTTATAGCATTAGAAAGCCATGCTCTTGAGTTATGGCATTAGAAAGCCGATGCTCTTGAGTTATAGCATTAGAAAGCCATGCTCTTGAGTTATGGCATTAGAAAGCCGATGCTCTTGAGTTATAGCATTAGAAAGCCATGCTCTTGAGTTATGGCATTAGAAAGCCGATGCTCTTGAGTTATGGCATTAGAAAGCCATGCTCTTGAGTTATGGCATTAGAAAGCCGATGCTCTTGAGTTATAGCATTAGAAAGCCATGCTCTTGAGTTATGGCATTAGAAAGCCGATGCTCTTGAGTTATAGCATTAGAAAGCCATGCTCTTGAGTTATGGCATTAGAAAGCCGATGCTCTTGAGTTATAGCATTAGAAAGCCATGCTCTTGAGTTATGGCATTAGAAAGCCGATGCTCTTGAGTTATAGCATTAGAAAGCCATGCTCTTGAGTTATGGCATTAGAAAGCCGATGCTCTTGAGTTATAGCATTAGAAAGCCATGCTCTTGAGTTATGGCATTAGAAAGCCGATGCTCTTGAGTTATAGCATTAGAAAGCCATGCTCTTGAGTTATGGCATTAGAAAGCCGATGCTCTTGAGTTATGGCATTAGAAAGCCATGCTCTTGAGTTATGGCATTAGAAAGCCGATGCTCTTGAGTTATAGCATTAGAAAGCCATGCTCTTGAGTTATGGCATTAGAAAGCCGATGCTCTTGAGTTATAGCATTAGAAAGCCATGCTCTTGAGTTATGGCATTAGAAAGCCGATGCTCTTGAGTTATAGCATTAGAAAGCCATGCTCTTGAGTTATGGCATTAGAAAGCCGATGCTCTTGAGTTATAGCATTAGAAAGCCATGCTCTTGAGTTATGGCATTAGAAAGCCGATGCTCTTGAGTTATAGCATTAGAAAGCCATGCTCTTGAGTTATGGCATTAGAAAGCCGATGCTCTTGAGTTATAGCATTAGAAAGCCATGCTCTTGAGTTATGGCATTAGAAAGCCGATGCTCTTGAGTTATGGCATTAGAAAGCCATGCTCTTGAGTTATGGCATTAGAAAGCCGATGCTCTTGAGTTATAGCATTAGAAAGCCATGCTCTTGAGTTATGGCATTAGAAAGCCGATGCTCTTGAGTTATAGCATTAGAAAGCCATGCTCTTGAGTTATGGCATTAGAAAGCCGATGCTCTTGAGTTATAGCATTAGAAAGCCATGCTCTTGAGTTATGGCATTAGAAAGCCGATGCTCTTGAGTTATAGCATTAGAAAGCCATGCTCTTGAGTTATGGCATTAGAAAGCCGATGCTCTTGAGTTATAGCATTAGAAAGCCATGCTCTTGAGTTATGGCATTAGAAAGCCGATGCTCTTGAGTTATAGCATTAGAAAGCCATGCTCTTGAGTTATGGCATTAGAAAGCCGATGCTCTTGAGTTATGGCATTAGAAAGCCATGCTCTTGAGTTATGGCATTAGAAAGCCGATGCTCTTGAGTTATAGCATTAGAAAGCCATGCTCTTGAGTTATGGCATTAGAAAGCCGATGCTCTTGAGTTATAGCATTAGAAAGCCATGCTCTTGAGTTATGGCATTAGAAAGCCGATGCTCTTGAGTTATAGCATTAGAAAGCCATGCTCTTGAGTTATGGCATTAGAAAGCCGATGCTCTTGAGTTATAGCATTAGAAAGCCATGCTCTTGAGTTATGGCATTAGAAAGCCGATGCTCTTGAGTTATAGCATTAGAAAGCCATGCTCTTGAGTTATGGCATTAGAAAGCCGATGCTCTTGAGTTATAGCATTAGAAAGCCATGCTCTTGAGTTATGGCATTAGAAAGCCGATGCTCTTGAGTTATGGCATTAGAAAGCCATGCTCTTGAGTTATGGCATTAGAAAGCCGATGCTCTTGAGTTATAGCATTAGAAAGCCATGCTCTTGAGTTATGGCATTAGAAAGCCGATGCTCTTGAGTTATAGCATTAGAAAGCCATGCTCTTGAGTTATGGCATTAGAAAGCCGATGCTCTTGAGTTATAGCATTAGAAAGCCATGCTCTTGAGTTATGGCATTAGAAAGCCGATGCTCTTGAGTTATAGCATTAGAAAGCCATGCTCTTGAGTTATGGCATTAGAAAGCCGATGCTCTTGAGTTATAGCATTAGAAAGCCATGCTCTTGAGTTATGGCATTAGAAAGCCGATGCTCTTGAGTTATAGCATTAGAAAGCCATGCTCTTGAGTTATGGCATTAGAAAGCCGATGCTCTTGAGTTATGGCATTAGAAAGCCATGCTCTTGAGTTATGGCATTAGAAAGCCGATGCTCTTGAGTTATAGCATTAGAAAGCCATGCTCTTGAGTTATGGCATTAGAAAGCCGATGCTCTTGAGTTATAGCATTAGAAAGCCATGCTCTTGAGTTATGGCATTAGAAAGCCGATGCTCTTGAGTTATAGCATTAGAAAGCCATGCTCTTGAGTTATGGCATTAGAAAGCCGATGCTCTTGAGTTATAGCATTAGAAAGCCATGCTCTTGAGTTATGGCATTAGAAAGCCGATGCTCTTGAGTTATAGCATTAGAAAGCCATGCTCTTGAGTTATGGCATTAGAAAGCCGATGCTCTTGAGTTATAGCATTAGAAAGCCATGCTCTTGAGTTATGGCATTAGAAAGCCGATGCTCTTGAGTTATGGCATTAGAAAGCCATGCTCTTGAGTTATGGCATTAGAAAGCCGATGCTCTTGAGTTATAGCATTAGAAAGCCATGCTCTTGAGTTATGGCATTAGAAAGCCGATGCTCTTGAGTTATAGCATTAGAAAGCCATGCTCTTGAGTTATGGCATTAGAAAGCCGATGCTCTTGAGTTATAGCATTAGAAAGCCATGCTCTTGAGTTATGGCATTAGAAAGCCGATGCTCTTGAGTTATAGCATTAGAAAGCCATGCTCTTGAGTTATGGCATTAGAAAGCCGATGCTCTTGAGTTATAGCATTAGAAAGCCATGCTCTTGAGTTATGGCATTAGAAAGCCGATGCTCTTGAGTTATAGCATTAGAAAGCCATGCTCTTGAGTTATGGCATTAGAAAGCCGATGCTCTTGAGTTATGGCATTAGAAAGCCATGCTCTTGAGTTATGGCATTAGAAAGCCGATGCTCTTGAGTTATAGCATTAGAAAGCCATGCTCTTGAGTTATGGCATTAGAAAGCCGATGCTCTTGAGTTATAGCATTAGAAAGCCATGCTCTTGAGTTATGGCATTAGAAAGCCGATGCTCTTGAGTTATAGCATTAGAAAGCCATGCTCTTGAGTTATGGCATTAGAAAGCCGATGCTCTTGAGTTATAGCATTAGAAAGCCATGCTCTTGAGTTATGGCATTAGAAAGCCGATGCTCTTGAGTTATAGCATTAGAAAGCCATGCTCTTGAGTTATGGCATTAGAAAGCCGATGCTCTTGAGTTATAGCATTAGAAAGCCATGCTCTTGAGTTATGGCATTAGAAAGCCGATGCTCTTGAGTTATGGCATTAGAAAGCCATGCTCTTGAGTTATGGCATTAGAAAGCCGATGCTCTTGAGTTATAGCATTAGAAAGCCATGCTCTTGAGTTATGGCATTAGAAAGCCGATGCTCTTGAGTTATAGCATTAGAAAGCCATGCTCTTGAGTTATGGCATTAGAAAGCCGATGCTCTTGAGTTATAGCATTAGAAAGCCATGCTCTTGAGTTATGGCATTAGAAAGCCGATGCTCTTGAGTTATAGCATTAGAAAGCCATGCTCTTGAGTTATGGCATTAGAAAGCCGATGCTCTTGAGTTATAGCATTAGAAAGCCATGCTCTTGAGTTATGGCATTAGAAAGCCGATGCTCTTGAGTTATAGCATTAGAAAGCCATGCTCTTGAGTTATGGCATTAGAAAGCCGATGCTCTTGAGTTATGGCATTAGAAAGCCATGCTCTTGAGTTATGGCATTAGAAAGCCGATGCTCTTGAGTTATAGCATTAGAAAGCCATGCTCTTGAGTTATGGCATTAGAAAGCCGATGCTCTTGAGTTATAGCATTAGAAAGCCATGCTCTTGAGTTATGGCATTAGAAAGCCGATGCTCTTGAGTTATAGCATTAGAAAGCCATGCTCTTGAGTTATGGCATTAGAAAGCCGATGCTCTTGAGTTATAGCATTAGAAAGCCATGCTCTTGAGTTATGGCATTAGAAAGCCGATGCTCCCTCTGAGTGGGTTTTTTTTTTTTTTTTTTTTTTTTTTTTTTGAAACCACTTTTCTAGAGATCTCAGAACTCAAGAAAAAAAGAAAAGTCTTCTTTTTTCCTCCACCCACACATTCACCCAATACAACTTCAACCTATGACATCCTAAGCTGTGTGTCCACTTTTCAAAATTAATACCATTTGATTTAAAATCTCCTCCGATGTGGCAACTGGCAGGCCATGGGACAGGCAAAGAGGCTTAAATAAGTTTAAATCTTCAGTTTGATATAAAATTCCCCATTTTCCATAAAGTTACAATAAAGTTGTGACGAAGTTTTTCGGACTTTCTCTCTGAAATACTCCTAATACTCAAAATGTTTTCAAATAATACGTTACACGACTGAGGATGTAATTGAACAAATTAAGTGAGTTTGTCTGTTTTTTCACCATCACCATAACTCTCGAAAAATTGCTGGTTGGTCCAATTTTTAATGAAGTTTGGCAAACACGTTTACCACAAGGGAAATTTGCTCATAACGTTTTGGTTCAACCCTGCCCTTTAAGAGCCCTGTAGGAGCATACTTTATAAGTTCTGTGTTTAGCCTTTACTTTATAAGTATAATGTACCTATACATATGTATAGATAAGATATACTTACCTATTTGGCCCCATTTGGGACATTTCAAAGCCGTCTTAGCTGCTCATAACGTTTTGGTTCAACCCTGCCCTTTAAGAGCCCTGTAGGAGCATACTTTATAAGTTCTGTGTTTAGCCTTTACTTTATAACTATAATAGTACCTATACATATGTATAGATAAGGTATACTTACCTATTTGGCCCCGTTTGGGACATTTCAAAGCCGTCTTAGTTGGGGAAAGCCCCCAGTAAACCGTCTTAGTTGAGTATTTTTGGAATCAGGAGACCTTTCCACGTCTGTTGACATCAATTCCAGCCATGTACCTTATGAGGTAAATTTGTGCCCCGTTTGCGATTTTTACCCTCTTCCCCAGGGATAAAGCCCCCGGTTTGGCCACTAAGACTCATATTTTTGAAATGTACTCG
>NW_007382042.1:8363-9917 GCF_000475195.1 Diaphorina citri | reverse complement strand
ATGGTTTTAAATTTTATGTAAATTATAACTACTACAATATTTATTTCCCTCCTTATTGTCCTTTGTGGTTTAGCAATACTTATGTAGGTAATGAAATAAGAAAGACTGAAGCAATGAGTACCAAATATCCAGTAAAAAAATAAAAATTAAAGTAACAGCACTTTTTTCTGATAGGAAATTTGACACATCCACCAATAAAGTTCGCCCCAGCTCAACCAGACCAATTTCATTACGTGTGACTGTTTTCTGGATTTTGTTCCTATATTCCAGGATTTCCAGGAATCCAGGATGTTCACACGTGTACGAGTATGAGGCAAACATCCCATGGTGAAATAAAGAGATAATTCTTTCAGTATTCAGGAGGAATTCTTACTCCGGAGATTCGATTCTGGAATTTCTAATTTAAGCTAAATTACCTCTGACGTGTATGTAATTTATTTAAATACTTTCACTTACTAGTATAGCTTTGCTAATCACTATACTTTAGTAACAGAAAGTATTAAGTCAGACTGAAGGAAATTCTGGCCAATGAGATGTTGGGAGTTAATCCCTAAATATAAGTACCTACCTACTAGGTAGTTGAGAGCTAATTTGCTCATAAAATAAATACGGGTGTAATTTCCTCCAAATCGTAATCTTTTGCCTTCTTTCCATAGCAATTAATTCTTTTTCATATCAATATTATTTCCAATATGATATTTTCTTTTCTTTATTAGATGTCATTTAACTCATCTTATTCCAGGGTTAATGGCATGATGTCCATTTTTTATTAATTCTAATATTTTTCTTGAAAATAATCCCAACCGGTTTGAATTTCAATTCGATGCGCCCAGAATTACCAACTTCTTTCTTCCATACAAATTACTTACAAAGTATACTTCTTCTTCTTCTTCTTCTTTTATAGATTAAAAAATACTCATAAAAAAGATACATAATAAAAAAAAAAAAAAAAAAACATACATGATTATAATGTGAAACATAAGCAGTTAGTCTTAATTTTTCTGACTGCCCTGGACATGGCGATGTTGGTTTTAACATTTCTGCATGGTATAACTTTTTTTCTTCTCACGAGTGGTCTCAGACTAAGTATCAACCACACTTAGGACAAAGGCTTTTTTTAAACATCAAGAAATCGAAGAGAAAAGGATGACAGGATAGAAGAAAGCCAGCCGTTCCGAGAACGAATCTTATCCATTCAGGATAAAATCCGCCCCGGGCGGGAATCGAACCCGCGGCCTTCCAATTGTCGTTCCACCCTGTAAATATATTATCATAATCAACACTAATTACTCCATCAGCTAGATAGCTAGAATACCAAGGTCGGCCTCACCAAAGTCGACCATCATGTCCCTAAGAACTTTGAACTTTCCCGTCAACATCCTGAAATTCCTGATGGTCACAAGCACAAGTCATTCATTAGCATTTAAATAACCACGAAGCAGTCTGCCCACAGCTTATGTTCTCCTTCTTCGTCTTCTTTTTCTTCTTCTTCTTCTTCTTCTTCTTCTTATTCGTCTGTTTCTTCTTCTTCTTCTTCTTCTTCTTCTTCTTCTT
>NW_007382042.1:0-8157 GCF_000475195.1 Diaphorina citri | reverse complement strand
AGTTTAATTCTTAATTCTTAAAAAAAAACTCTGTGGATATAAACATGGGAAAAGGAAAGACAGAAAGAGAAAAGGTAGAGAGGAGCAGGAGGAGATAAAGAAAATAGAAAAGAGAGAGATAGATGGAGAGGAAAGAGAAAAATGACACCAGGCAGAAAAAGAGGAAACATGTATAAAGAGTAAATGAATATCTATGTATACTATGGAATCTAATATCGATGTACCTATATTATTACATAATAAAATATTTAAATATTACTCGTATGTACACCATGTGACCATGCCAAGATCACAAACATTATAAAGATCACATTACATAGTCTGCAAAGAAAAAATAATATGGAAAAAGTAAAAAATAAATATGGTTGAAACCTAAGAGATATGTAAGGATATCACTTTTCTGACATAAAATTATCTATAGGTAGATAAAACATACACAGTAGTAAACATAATTATGTACATAGATTACATGGCAGAATTAAATACATAAACTTACACGATTTATTATGTACAGGCGATATTACAACTTTATTAAATGAATTTAATAAAGACATAAAAAATGAGTTTAGTTTAAAAAAAAAAAAAAAAAAAAAACTCTGTGGATATAAACATGGGAAAAGGAAAGACAGAAAGAGAAAAGGTAGAGAGGAGCAGGAGGAGATAAAGAAAATAGAAAAGAGAGAGATAGATGGAGAGGAAAGAGAAAAATGACACCAGGCAGAAAAAGAGGAAACATGTATAAAGAGTAAATGAATATCTATGTATACTATGGTATCTAATATCGATGTACCTATATTATTACATAATAAAATATTTAAATATTACTCGTATGTACACCATGTGACCATGCCAAGATCACAAACATTATAAAGATCACATTACATAGTCTGCAAAGAAAAATAATATGGAAAAAGTAAAAAAATAAATATGGTTGAAACCTAAGAGATATGTAAGGATATCAATTTTCTGACATAAAAATATCTATAGGTATATAAAAAATACACAGTAGTAAACATAATTATGTACATAGATTACATGGCAGAATTGAATACATAAACTTACACGATTTATTATGTACAGGCGATATTACAACTTTATTAAATGAATTTAATAAAGACATAAAAAATCATCTATGTATTCGCTCTTTAATGATCTGCATAATTTGTTAGCAAAATGAGGTAGCCGTAGTTGTTTCAGGCAAAAACTGCTGGCTATCAGGATTTTGTAAAAAAATTTAAAAGTAAAATTCTAATGAGGGTTAAATTAACCGAGAGGAAATCCTCTACACTAATGAATAAAACTCGGTGGTAAATTATGGTCGAAGATAACCCTTCGCCAGACGGCAGTAAAAGCAACGACAAGAAACACCCACTGCAAAGAAAAAATAATATGGAAAAAGTAAAAAATAAATATGGTTGAAACCTAAGAGATATGTAAGGATATCACTTTTCTGACATAAAAATATCTATAGGTAGATAAAAAATACACAGTAGTAAACATAATTATGTACATAGATTACATGGCAGAATTAAATACGTAAACTTACACGATTTATTATGTACAGGCGATATTACAACTTTATTAAATGAATTTAATAAAGACATAAAAAAAAAACATCTATGTATTCGCTCTTTAATGATCTGCATAATTTGTTAGCAAAATGAGGTAGCCGTAGTTGTTTCAGGCAAAAACTGCTGGCTATCAGGATTTTGTAAAAAAAAATTTAAAAGTAAAATTCTAATGAGGGTTAAATTAACCGAGAGGAAATTCTCTACACTAATGAATAAAACTCGGTGGTAAATTATGGTCGAAGATAACCCTTTGCCAGACGGCAGTAAAAGCAACGACAAGAAACACCCACATTTATTAACAACAATACTTTGTCATTACTAGTATAGCTTTGCTAATCACTATACTTTAGTAACAGAAAGTATTAAGTCAGACTGAAGGAAATTCTGGCCAATGAGATGTTGGGAGAAATCCTTAAATATCAGTACCTACTAGGTAGTTGAGAGCTAATTTGCTCATAAAATAAATACGGGTGTAATTTCCTCCAAATCGTAATCTTATGCCTTCTTTCCATAGCAATTCATTCTTTTTCATATCAATATTATTTCCAATATGATATTTTCTTTTCTTTATTAGATGTCATTTAACTCATCTTATTCCAGGGTTAATGGCATGATGTCCATTTTTATTAATTTTAATATTTTTCTTGAAAATAATACCAACCGGTTTGAATTTCAATTCGATGCGCCCAGAATTACCAACTTCTTTCTTCCATACAAATTACTTACAAAGTTTTGTCTTCTTCTTTCGTCCATACAAAATTGCTTACAAAGTTTTGTTCTTTCTTCTTTTCTACCATACTAAAATACTCAGCACAGTATACTCTTCTTCTTGTTCTTCTTCTTCTTCTTTTATAGATTAAAAAATCACTCATAAATAAGATACATACATGATTATAATGTGGAAACATAAGCAGTTAGTCTTAATTTTTTCCTGACTGCCCTGGACATGGCGATGGTTGGTTTTAACCATTCTGCATGGTATATCTTCTTTTTACTTTTTTAATTTGTGGAATTATCAAGAAAATGGATAAATTCGAAAATTGATGACCGAGGTTCTAGGTTTACCAACAAGAAAAGAAATTTAAAATAGGTACTATGACCAAATAGTAAGAAATCCTGCAAAATACCATCAGCTAATACCTAATATTCCAAAGTAAAATAGCTGCCAGAAGAAAAAGAGGAAGACCCAAAATGTCCTGGATCCAATTAGCTATAACGTTAACATTAAAAAAAAAAGTTTCATTATTTTTTCATAGCCAAAAGGATGATGAAATTCTTTCTTCCTGTTAATTATGTTTTGCTGAAATTTTAATTTAAATAACGGAGTCAAAGTTCATTAAAGACTCCCCGTTTGAGTCTTCATTAAAGGAATCACAGTTAAATATTAAAAGGATTAATAATATCCTCCTGATTTCTTAATATTACCAGCGAACGCCCGGCACCAGCTAATACCAGCCCCCTTTCTACAGCTATTTGCTCACTCTTCTAATTAGATTTTCCTTCAAATTAATACATTTTTTGTTCGTCTGTTTCTTCTTCTTCTTCTTCTTCTTCTTCTTCTTCTTCTTCTTCTTCTTCTTCTTCTTCTCCTTCTTCTTCTTCTTCTTTTTCTTCTAGGTATTTGAGCGTTATCGTAATTAGACTTGTACGATGGGTTTTGTATGTAAATTTTACTTGTATATTTTGTGTCTTGAGATCTAAACTTGAATTCAGCTTGGGCGCTAATCGGATGGTAGATTGTGCTTCAGCTGCTGGTAGGTACTACATATCTATAGGTAACTCCTATGTCAGTATAGCTGGTCCATATCTACTTATCTCAGGTATCATGTTGGTATGTATTACTCTTATTCTTGCTCAAATATGGCTTCTGATGAGAATATTTTGTACAGATGCCATTTCGGTGTTGTGTCAATTAAAAACCTACATCTAGTAAATGCGTTACCACTGGGTTAACCGTGCCATCTTTTACCCTGATGAAGACAAGATATTTTGTGTCTTGAGATCTAAACTTGAATTCAGCTTGGGCGCTAATCGGATGGTAGATTGTGCTTCAGCTGCTGGTAGGTACTACACATCTATAGGTAACTCCTATGTCAGTATAGCTGGTCCATACCTACCTATCTTACGTATCATGTTGGTATGTACCTATTACTCTTATTCTTGCCCAAATATGGCTTCTGATGAGAATATTTTGTACAGGTGTCATTTCGGTGTTGTGTCAATTAAAAACCTACATCTAGTACATGCGTTACCACTGGGTTAACCGTGTCATCTTTTACCCTAATGAAGACAAGAAAAATAGAAGTCTGTTATGGCAACTGCCCCTACTGTGTGCCTAATGCATCACGCAGGCCATTTTCCTTCCCTTGTCATTTGAATATTTGATGATTTTGAAGTGCATCAACACCCCCAGATTCTGTACCGTAAAAATACCTTTTTGAGGCGTTAAATAATTAAATTCTATGGGGGAAAAAAGGGGGAAATTACGTAAATAACCGTAATACTTGTGATGAGGGGGAGAATAGAGAGAGGGACAAAATGGTGAAAGGGAAAAATAAGAAAGGGAGGGACAGGTAATGAGAGGAAATAAGTCAGATCTTAGTGAACGGTCTTCTGGGAGGAGAAGAGGAAGAAAGCTGAGTTTGGGGGACTTCTGAAAAATCCAATGTGGATGAAAGCGAAGAAAGAAATACTGTTGGTACGAGTATTAAAAAAAAAAAAAACACGAGTTAGGAGAGAAGTTATGAATATGAAAGATGGACGTCCAAACACAAAAGCGAGTCTTTTGTTCCAGAAATGGGTCACAAAAAAAGGCAACACTTTTTATGGCACATAGGGTATTTATGGAACTCTCAAGTTTTGCAATGTATTTCGCCTTTTCCTTACACTGTAAAAGTTTACATTTTGTCTCGAAGAAAGCTGAGTTTGGGGGACTTCTGAAAAATCCAATGTGGATGAAAGCGAAGAAAGAAATACTGTTGGTACGAGTATTAAAAAAAACACGAGTTAGGAGAGAAGTTATGAATATGAAAGATGGCAAGTCCAAACACAAAAGCGAGTCTTTTGTTCCAGAAATGGGTCACAAAAAAGGCAACACTTTTTATGGCACATAGGGTATTTATGGAACTCTCAAGTTTTGCAATGTATTTCGCTTTTTTTCTTACACTGTAAAAGTTTACATTTTGTTTCTAAGCTAAGAAAAAATTTAGAAAGAAAAATCTTAAATTTTTATGACCCAAAAAAATTCCAAGTCCTTCTGCTCAGGGTTGTAAAAAAAATATTTGTTCCTTCTTTTTTTCTGGAAATGTTTTTTATTTATGTATTTTTTTCCCTCTTGAAAATGCTTCGAGAAAAGTTCATTTTTAAAAAAGGCGGACAAAGAAGTAGAAAGAAAGTTTGTTAATCATAAAGAAAATCCAGCTATTCCTGAATTATTTATTTATTTTGCCTAAAGTTTCAATTCGAGTCTTCTTTTTACTTTTTTAATTTGTGGAATTATCAAGAAAATGGATAAATTCGAAAATTGATGACCGAGGTTCTAGGTTTACCAACAAGAAAAGAAATTTAAAATAGGTACTATGACCAAATAGTAAGAAATCCTGCAAAATACCATCAGCTAATACCTAATATTCCAAAGTAAAATAGCTGCCAGAAGAAAAAGAGGAAGACCCAAAATGTCCTGGATCCAATTAGCTATAACGTTAACATTAAAATTCTCGCTTTCAAGTCAGACTGAAATTTTTTTGGACAATCATTGGATTTGGAACTAATGCTTCAGTGCAGCTTGAAAGCCAATAGGTATTTTGTTAATAAATATGGTCCCTAAATTAGATTGTAAATAAAAGAAAATCTTAAATATACAGAAGTTAAATAAAACGCAAACACCCTGTCTATCACACAAAACCATTCTAATCTCATATTACAAAGTAATCTCAGACAATGCCTACTCTAATCTGAGGTTATAAACGAAATAGATCCATTTGTAACCAGGTTGTCAAGCCCAACAAATGGCCACACCATTTAGTCACACAAAGTTTACACCCTCCACACACATTTTCCATAAAAAATACAACACGGCCGAAAATTTCCGCATAAGTAAAAAATAAGCTAATAAATTTGAAAATCGAATAACTACATTATTTTTTCCCTGCTTAAAAAATGGACGTGGTAATTTATGCTTCTTTTTTGGGTGGGTAAATTAGGAGCTATTAATTAAAGTTAAATAAAAAGGGTGTAAAATTCTCAATTTTTCGTTTTCGTAACAAATGAGTTTGTTAGATTTGGAAAAGAAATAAATTTGACTGTTCGATTAACAGATGGAATCTTGTGTTCCATGACAGAATCATTGATAAATGTTTGGATAATGGAAATGGAATTAGCATAATTTGAAAGAAGCGTATCTATCTACGTATAGAATCTTTTGTTAGCTACATATGTGCCTACGTGTAGGTGTAGACCCATTGAAGAATTTTAAAATAACACAGAAAATCAATTTGACTTGCCACATTGTCTTTGGCAGTAGAAAAAGCGCCAACTTGTCAATAGGTACGTACTACCTAATTTTTACTTTTTCTAACGTGGAGAGTTTCTAAAAAAAATCAAGAAGGAGTACTTCTTCTTCTTCTTCTTCTTCTTCTTCTTCTTCTTCTTCTTCTTCTTCTTCTTCTTCTTCTTCTTCTTCTTCTTCTTGCTTCTTCTTCTTCTTCTTCTTCTTCTTCTTCTTCTTCTTCTTCTTCTTCTTCTTCTTCTTCTTCTTCTTCTTCTTCTCCTCCTCCTCCTTTTTCTTTTCCATATTTCATACCGACACCCTATCCGGTAGACCCATTGAAGAATTTTAAAATAACACAGAAAATCAATTTGACTTGCCACATTGTCTTTGGCAGTAGAAAAAGCGCCAACTTGTGAATAGGTAGGTACTACCTACCTAATTTTTACTTTTTTCTAACGTGGAGAGTTTCTAAAAAAAATCAAGAAGTTTTCTTCTTCTTCTCCTCCTTCTTTTTCTTTTCCATATTTCATACCGATACCCTATCCCCTCCTACGTACATTGTATTAAATTTCATAGGAGATTACCTCCGACTAAGCTGATGTAATCCTCAGATATAAAAGTTCCATTTTGTACGGAATTAACCCCTTTAAAGCTCATATGGGCGAAAATCGACCGGTATAAGGCAGGTTTAATACCCAGTAGGGTACATTGCAAAATTCAAGTAATTTTATTTCGCCATTTCATATAAAAATTTGAGGATTTTTTCACCAAAGGTCCGACGTCCAGAGGCAGTATTATTTATTAATATTTAGTTTAGATATTTCTTGGAGTATTGTAGGTTGGTAGGTATATTAGCTGATGGACAATTTCTTCATAGCATTTCCCTATCCCTAGCACATCGAAGAATGGTTTGAATGGCCTACATCTGGTCTTCCACTCTCAATCTTATGTTATAAATATCAAATAAATTCATACTGATGAAACTGAAGACTGAAGAGACGATCTGTCCAAAGTCCTTGACTTGACATCTACTCAGTTCCATCTTGGAATTTCAGATCCTCCGGTGTGCGGTGACTCCTTGGTACCATATGGTTACAATATCATTTGGTCCTTCGTTACAATATCATTTTTTGGTCCTCAACATTATGGTATACAATATTATTTGGTCCTCAACATTATGGTTTCATATACGAGCATTAGTGTCAACGAATTCGTTCGTGATTTATTCACTGGAAGCATTCAGTGTGGGCTTCAAATTCCTGTCCCTGATGTCAGGGACCACAGAGTTTGAACTTGGTTTAAGAAACAATCGCATTGGTTGATTTTGAACTTGGATCACAAAGTTTGAACTTGGTTTAAGATAAATCGGTTAAGCCATTATCAAGCTAATTTTTTTTGGCTGACTTTGAACTTTGGAAAAAAAAATTGAGAAAATTGGTTCAGTAACCTTATAGGTACTTAAGTGTGGGCTTCAAATTCCTGTCCCTGATGTCAGGGACCACAGAGTTTGAACTTGGTTTAAGAAACAATCTGATTGGTTGATTTTGAAATTGGATCACAAAGTTTGAACTTGGTTTAAGATAAACCGGTTACATAAGCCATTATCAAGCAAATCTGTTTTGGCTGACTTTGAACTTTGGAAAAAAAAAATTGAGAAAATTGGTTCAGTAACCTTATAGGTACTTGGATGTCAGGGACCACAGAGTTTGAACTTGGTTTAAGAAACAATCTGATTGGTTGATTTTGAACTTGGATCACAAAGTTTGAACTTGGTCTAAGATAAACCGGTTAAGCCATTATCAAGCAAATCTGTTTTGGCTGACTTTGAACTTTGAAAAAAATTGAGAAAATTGGTTCAGGAACCTTATAGGTACTTAGAAAAAGTAAAAATGAACGAAAATTCTCGCTTTCAAGTCAGACTGAAATTTTTTATTGGACAATCATTGGATTTGGAACTAATGCTTCAGTGCAGCTTGAAAGCCAATATTTTGTAAATAAATAGGTATGGCCCTTAAATTCAGATTGTAAATAAAAGAAAATCTTAAATATACAGAAGTTAAATAAAACGCAAACACCCTGTCTATCACACAAAACCAT
>NW_007382041.1:8349-9772 GCF_000475195.1 Diaphorina citri | reverse complement strand
TGATACGCCACTGCTTTATGTCCCTCATTCTAAAGATTTAGGTATCATTTTCCAATCAAACCTTACATTTGACAAACATAGAAATGAGATAGAACAAAAAGCGTTTAGGAGGTTAGGTCTTGTCATCAGATACTCTAAATCTATCCCTGACCCTGATGTTACCAAAATGCTCTACTTTTCACTTGTTCGTTCCATACTTGAATATGGTAGTCCTATATGGCTTCCTCTGACGGAATGTGGCAAAAAATCTCTGGAAAGAGTTCAAGCCCGATTTGTCAGACATCTTTTTCATAAGGAGAATGGCTTCTACCCCCTATATCCTTCCTACATTGAATATGGGCTGCTTGCTGAAAATCTCCCAATTGACACTCTCTCAGAAAGGCGACTTTCTGAGCAGATGAAACTTTTGAAAAATATTTGCCAGGGAAAATCAAGCAGTTCATATCTCATTGAAAAGACTAAGCTTAGGGTACCAAACTCTAGATTGAGACAGTCTGACAAACCCTTATTTCATATCCCCAATATACCGAACATTAACACCCTTATGAAATCACCACTAATATGTGCAATGAGCACTTACAACAATATGAGCGAGAGACCAGACCTCTTCTGATCTCTCGCTCAAGACTGTAACGCCAAAACAACTGTCAAGTGTTGCCCTACTTGAAAAGTAATTTTTAAGTGGTGTGTAGACGGTGGCATTAAAAAAAAAGTGAACTAGGAACAAGGGGCTCGTTCCATCTATTGGAAAAGTAATGACGTAATATTAGACTGTAAAACAATTTACAAAAATTGAATAATCTTTTTTTCTTAAAGAGGTTTGATAGAGGGAACTAGGTATGAACCCCAACTGCCAAGGTCTTATCGTCCCGGAATCGAAGAGAGAAGGAATACCAGGATAGGAGAAAGCCAGCCGTTCTGAGAACGAACATTATCTGTTCAGGATAATATCCGGCCCAGGCGGAAATCGAACTTATGGGTATGCCTAATGTCACTCCTGATTTGCTTTCCCATTTACAGAAGGGGAAGACGAGGATGAGATAGAGTTTGCTGAGACGGTTCTACTGGCGACGGCAGAATATTGTCATTCCACCGTCATCCAAGACAAACCACTGCTGTTCTTCGTATCTGTACACGTAAGTCAGATTAATAGCTTGCTTGAATCACTTTTTCCAATGGGGTTTGCTCACAAGTGGTTCTTCTTTATAGACTGTGAGAGTGCCCCCCAATATGGGTACCATTAAACAAAAATAATTTTCCAAGGTCATGGAGCCGGAACCCTAACTTAGCGTGCGCGGAGGACCCAAAATGGTGTGCCCGCTCGCGGACAACCCGGTGGCTGCGTGGCACCGTCCAGGAACAGTCATGAACGTTTCGTGCGGGAACTTCCATAGCATTTCCTCAATTCCGCTAGATGAGCGAT
>NW_007382041.1:0-1584 GCF_000475195.1 Diaphorina citri | reverse complement strand
ATCCCACTTTTCTCTTGAACTTTTTGAACAGCAAAGTCTCCTCCCTTCATAGTAGACTAAAGGAGAAACAAAACTAAAACAAAAAGAATAGTTTAAAGTTTTTTAGAACATTAAAAATAGGTTGTTCACCAAAAAACCTTTTATTTTAAATCAAATAAGACGCTCAAAAGTCAACTTTAAAAATTAAAACTTTCTAGAGTTGTCCATCGTTCACTCATTACAAAAAAGATAAACAAGACTTATTGGTTGGCAAAAGAAACTTAAAGTTTGGACAAGAAACTACAAAGACCTCATTAGTGGAGGTTATAGTGGGGGGTCCCGTTTGACAAGGAAGAGGAGGAATGACCGATTAGACCGGTCGCATCTAAAAGCTGATAGATAAACCAAAATGGCGATGACGCCTCAAATGACGCGTAAAATTACAATGAAAATTTTTACTATAAGGACAAAAAACCCAAGGTTTTGGAAATTTTATGCACACTTATGATAAGATATAGAGATAAAAATGAGATTTAGATAGAGAGATGAGAGATAAGAGGTAATTGAACTCTAAAAAAATCGAGTTCAAGTTTCCCGGTAGATAGATAAGGTGCCTAGGGTAGGCGAGATAGGTGAGGTAATTTACAGATTTAAACAGAGATAAGAGATGATAAGATGATAGTAAAACCTTGATCAAGGAAGAAAACCACACCAGAGATAGTACTTATCCTGTTTTAATCACGTAAAAGTTCACAAAGCTAACGAGTCGCAAAAGATAAAGTTGGTACAAGCGGAAGGCTTGGACCCAAGAGATTAAAGGTAGGTACTCGGTACGCGATAAATTAACTTCTTCCATCCTGCAAAGTGCAACATCATGTGTTATAGTGCTGGTGCAATACCTAACAATCCATTCACATATTACATCAATGATACGCCACTGCTTTATGTCCCTCATTCTAAAGATTTAGGTATCATTTTCCAATCAAACCTTATGTTCGGGAGAGCAAGGACTATAGTTAAGATTACAGAATTAGAAATAGGAATTACCGTGCACGCGAGTAACTGGAGTTACCTACTAGGGACTGTTCGGGAGAGCAAGGACTATAGTTAAGATTACAGAATTAGAAAAGGAATTACCGTGCACGCGAGTAACTTGAAGATGATGATTAATTGATTTGATCACAATGCTAGCGCTAGTGGAATGGCCGAATGGCGGCTTGCGACTAGTTCCGGTTTTTCTTTTCCCCCATCTTCTTGGTGTAGGCGGGAGGGGGAAAGAACAGCTGATGCGCGCGCGAGATAATGTGCGCGCGGTGGAGGGTGTGTTCACACGATTTAGGATCGGAAAGGGAACCGAGAGTGTGGTCGCCCTAACAAGCTGTTCTCCTCCCTGTTTATAGTCCCACAGCCAGACGCCAGTCTACTCTCTGTTTAACGTCCCCTAGCCAGACCATTTATCGTCCCCTAGCCAGACCAGGAACTGTAACTGATAAGGTCAAGTTAACAACTGTTAAGGAACTGTTTCTATTCAGGATAAAATCTGTCCCGGGCGAGAATCGAACCCCTGACCTACTGCTTACAAGGTAGACGCGCTAACCTCCAATC
>NW_007382040.1:5662-9776 GCF_000475195.1 Diaphorina citri | reverse complement strand
AGCATATATACAATTCTCTGTTGGCATCCAGTACTTTCTCACACACTAGTCTCACACACGCCATGGCATCTCGGGTTCCTCGTCCTTTCCTGAATCCAAATTGATCTTCACTCATGTTTTCTTCAATCTTTCTCTCCATCCTTTTCATTAGTATCTTTGTGATGGCTTTTGTAAGATGACAAATGAAACTGATGGTCCTGAAATCCTTACACTCTGTGGCATTGGGCTTCTTCGGTAATGGTACCAGTATCGTCTTCATGAGTTCTTCGGGCCAAATCCCGGTGTCATAGATTTTGTTGATCATATTTGTAATTCTAGACACGGCACCGATTCCCAACGATTTAAGTGCTTCAGCTGGAATACCATCACTTCCCAATGCCTTGTTGTTCCTCAGTTCTTTCAACGCTTTCTTCACTTCAGAATATTCTATTCTCGTTCCTATGTTATTCTGCTCACATTCATTCTCGTTCTCAACATCATTCATTTCTTCATTTGCTCTCGCATCATACAGCTCGCTGATGTACTCCTCCCACACAGTTTTGCTCTCTTCTACACTCGATGTAATGATTCCATTCTTGTTCTTCATTCCTTGTTTGTTGATCACTCTTGGCTTTTTCTTTGTTAAGTTCTTCACTACTTTGTACATCTCTTCTGTCTTGCTATATTTCTCCAACTCTTCAATTTTCTCACACTGTTCTTCCATCCACTTTTCTCTAGCTTTGTCAGTCTCACGTCTTAACTCATTGTTCATCATCTTGTATTTTCTTCTTCCTTCATCCGAGTTGTCATTCTTCAGCTGTCTTCTTTTTTCCATCTTCTCCATCATTTCTCTGGTAATCCATTCTTTTCTAGGTGTTCTTGCTTCCTTTCCAACACTTTTCTCTAATGCATTCATAATACTACTCTTGATTGTATTCCATTCTTCTTTGATGTTCACGTTCACAGCATTCTTCTCTAATTCCTCTTCAACTTTTTCTGCAAACACACCTCCTTCACTCGTCTTCAGTTTACTTGTATCCCATTTCTTCACTTTGTTTCTCCTCTGCATACGTTTCAACTTTGTTCTCACCTCTGCAACCAGTAGATTGTGATCTGAGAAGATGTCTGCTCCGGGATATGTTCTAACTTTGACAATACTGTTTTTATACCTCTGGTTTGTTAGAATGTAGTCAATTTGGAATCTCCTACTGTCGCCGGGATTCCTCCACGTGTACAACCTTCTCTTATGTTGTTGAAACCAGGTATTTGATATCCACAGACCAAATTGCTCACAGAATCCAATCAATCTCTCTCCTCGTTCATTTCTCTTCCCCAGACCATGCTTCCCGACAACTCCTCCAACACTTTCCTCCCCAACAACACTGTTCCAATCTCCCATTACTATTGATCTCACTTGTCCTCTCCCGTTCTCATTCATTATTTCTTCTACTTGTTTGTAAATCTCTTCAACTTCTTCATCAGTTCCTCTCGATGTTGGCATATACACTTGGATGAGGAGTGTATCCACTGGTTCTGTTTTCATCTTCACTGCAATCACTCTGTCACTCTTTGGTATTATCTTCATCACGTTCTTGTCCATACTTCTCTTGTAAATAAATCCAACTCCTTTCTCTTTCTTGGCGCCGCCCTTATATATCATCTTGTGATCGCCTGATGTTAGTTCTCCTTCCCCTTTCCATCTAACTTCGCTGATTCCCATGATGTCAATGTTGTGTCCCATGATGTCAATGAACCAAAAAGGCAGATATATTTTGCAGAACTTCAAAGAATTATTACAGTTTATTTGTTAAAAGCCGACATGTTTCGGAGGCACTCCCTCCAGGGCATTTTTTTTTTTTTTCATTGAGGCGCTTTAAAGAGGGGTTTTTTCACCAAACCAAATTTGGGTAATAGCACGTTTGGCCTTGTAAGCGCTAGGTCACTGGTGTTCGATTAACGCCCGGTAAGGAGATTTTATCCCTCTCTAAACAGATAAGGTTCGTTCTCAGGAACGGCTGGCTTCCTCCTCTCTTTTCGATTTCGGGAACGATAAGGGCCTTAGCAGTTACACGAGAGAGAGAAGAGAGGAGAGAGAGAGAGAGAGAGAGAGAGAGGAAACAAAGGAGAATAGCTAATATTTCTCTAACTTCAACCAACATTACCATTTCAGCCTCGTTTCTCTCTCTCTCTCTCTCTCTCTCTCTTCTCATCTCTCTCTCTCTCTCTCTCCTCTCTCTCCTCTTCTTTCCAAGTTCATTATTTTGTCGCTCATATGCGTTTTTCCATTTGCCTCTCAATATTTGGTACATTTTTCCTTCTCAATTTTTCCTTCCATTTTTCTTTATTTCGAATTTTCGCACTCCAAAATCTTTCTCTCTCTCTTCTCGTCTTCTCTCTCTTTCTTCCTTATATCTTCTTCTTTTCTTCTCACTCCCTTCCATATTTGGCTTATTCAGTCGATTGTTCTTTCTCTCTCTCTCTCTCTCTCTCTGCCTCTCTCTTCTTCTCTCTCTCTCTCTCTCTCTCTTTCCCTCCTCTCTTCAACTTTGGCAACTGTTGCATGTGTATTGTGCTATTTAAGTAAAATTGAGAGAGAGAGAGAGAAGAGAGAGGGAAAGAGAGAGAAGTTAACATTATGAAATAAGGTTAATATGCGGGAGAAAGAGAGAGGAGAGAGAGAGTTTAAATTCTGCTAGAATATACTAAAAAAATCTTGGTTCTTTCTCTCTCTCTCTCCTGCCTCTTTCTATCTCAATCTGTAGCTTCCCTTTCTCTTTCTCTCGCTGTCTCCTCCCTCCTTCCCTCTTTCACTCATCACTCACTCGCGCGCTGTTCTCCTCAAAAATGGCCCGGGGGAAATGAGGCGTCTTATTTCTCTCTCTCTCTCTCTCTTCCCTTTCCTTTACTCCGCTTGTCTCCGCTCTTTTCTCCTTCCTTTCCTCTCTTTCTCCTACTCCTATATTTTACCCTGGCAGCAACTTTTACCAGCTCTGTTTTTTCACCCCATATTTTTTCCCGGTTTTGTTTCGTCTCTCTCTCTCTCAGTCTTCCTCTCTCTCTCTCTCTCTCTCTCTCTCCTCTCTATCCTTTGTTCCTCTTTGTTCTGTTACATTATTCCTACGCTCTCGCCCTCTCAATTTGCCGTAGGTCACCCGGTCTCTGCTCTTTTTCTCTCTCTCTCTCTTTGTTTCTCTAGTTTCTTTTTTTTTTCTTCTCTACCTCACCCTCTCTGTCTCACCCCTTCTCTTTCCTCCTCTCTGCGTGAAAATGAAGCGTCTTGGGAACGTGTCAACTGCAAAATGGTTTCTGGTCCCTCCATTAGGCCCCTCTTCTTAAAACAAAAAAACTGGACTTGAGTGATTGCTTGGACTGGTGACTCTGTTTTTTTTTTTTTTTTTTGTCGTTTCTGGTCTGCGTCTTCCATTACCACCCAAGGGCGCAGGGCCTGTTAGCCTTGTGGTGGAAGGTAGCACGGTCTGCCTTGGCCACAGCAATAGGTCGGCGCGGTTCGATTACCGCCGTGGGGCGGATTTTATCCTGAAAGGCAAATAAGATTCTCGAAACGGCTCGGCTTTCTGGTCTATCCTGTTCTTTCCTTTCTCTCTTCACTTTTCGGGGTCGATAAGGACCTTAGCAGTTATGCATTCCCTCTCTATATCAAACCTGATTCTTCTCTCTCTCTCTCTCGTCTCCTCCTCTCTTCGTCTCTCTCTCTCTCTCTCTCGTCTCGATATAATAATAAATGGTACCTAATAAGAATTATAATAATAATAATATATAGAAATTAAATAGTATAATAAATGCTCGGGGTAATTAAAAAGTTAATAATGCTCGGGTTAATTCAAAGGAGCTTGGAGCTTTCTTCAAAAAGGTGTGGATATTTCCATCCTTCTGTCATGACCACCCACGACCCACTAAAAGTACGTGAAAATTGGCCTCGGGACGCACTAAGGTGAAATTACAAGATTACATTTTACCTCATTCATTCTTACCATTAATTCAAATTTTAATTAAATTTCTTCCTGGAGAATTTCTCAAATTTGAGCCAACGATAAATTGCTAAGTTCCTCAAGTTGCCAAGTATGCGCCGTGAAGGCTAAGGTAAAAGCTCAAGAAAGTTTCACTTGATATTAGA
>NW_007382040.1:0-2096 GCF_000475195.1 Diaphorina citri | reverse complement strand
AAAAAAAATTTTAACATAAAATAAAAAAAAAAAAAAAAAAAAAAAAAAAAAAAAAAAATCAGTAAAACATCAAAACTCTGTTCCGTGTTGATTTATGCCGGGCGTCTCTTCAAACTATTGACGTAGGTTTTTTTTTTTTTAAGAGGTTTGACAGAGGGAACTGTAACTGCTATGGTCTTATCGTCCCGAAATCGAAGAGAGAAGGAAGACAGGATAGGAGAAAGCCAGCCGTTCCGAGAACGAACATTATCCCATCAGGATAAAGTCCACCCCGGGCGGGAATCGAACCCACGGCCTAGCGCTTACAAGGCAGACGCACTACCAACTAAGCTAATTAGGCTGGCAAACGAATGTTAGATAGCCTCAAGAGAATCAAGCATAAGTATGTTGAACCTAGTTAGCTTAGTTTACTACCAAACTAAGCTAACTAGGCTGGCAGTGACGGGGTTTTCTTTTCACCCTCAATTCGGTGACAAGCTCCTTCTCTCTTCGATTTCGGGACGATAAGACCTTAGCAGTTACAGTTCCCTCTGTCAAACCTCTTAAAAAAAAGTGTATGTATAGCTATAGCTCTAGGTACGTTTTACTGATTGTAATTTTCAACAACACAGCATCCAGTAGCGATAGCGAATAGCTACCCTAGGATCCATGCCATGATTGTAATGACACCATTGAGACACTAAATCCCACTAACGTCCACTAATAGAGCAGACAAGAAGTCACAGATCATTCTGTGTGTCTATTCCTTCTGTCTAGGGCACTTCCTATGGATTCGTATAATTGTGAGAACTTTTATGGATTTGGGGTCTCCAAGAAGATGAGACCAGATTAGGCCCACATTACAGGTATCATTGGGACCATATTTATGCCAGATTATAGGTAGGTAATAGGTATCATTATCATGGATGGAATTATCAGAAGTTTTGTCGCGCCACTACATCCGCGTTTATTTATTTGGTTGTGGGCTCTGTTGCCATGTTCTCTCTCTTTCTCCTCTCTCTCCTTCCTTCTCTTTTCTCCCCTCCTCTCGCCCTCACTCATTTTCTGTATTGATTTTTCGGGCACAATTTTTATGCTCGCTCTTTTTCTTCTTCCTCTTTATTCTCTCTCTCTCTGTTTCCCTTTCTCTATTTCTTTCTCCCTTGGTTATTATCATGCTCATTTTTTTCTGTTTTGTACTCCGTTTTTACTCAGTTTTTTCTCATTTTCTTCCCACTCGCATTTGGCCTTCAAGTCTGTATTTCTTTTCTTTGTTCCATTCTCTCTATCTTTCTGAATTCTATTCCATTCTCTCTGTCGTTCCATTCTTTGGTCCTTTCTCATAGTCTTCGCATTGGATCCTCCATTTGCCTCTCTCTTTCTCTCTCTTACTCAGTGGGTAACTCACTAACTCTCCAATTGAATATTTTGTCTCAAATCCAATGTCTAGTTCTTAATACTTCTAGACTTACACCTTTCTAGTGCCCAAAGGCTCATTTGACACCGGCACGAGCAACTAGTCGGCAAAGCATTTGACACCAGCACAAGCCACTAGCGGCAAAATTTTCGTCAAAAGGCGAAAAAAATCGGACATTCTCACAACTCGCAGGTATGAAATGAAATGACAAGACATCATGGGTCCGGCACTTCTAATTCTAATGTCCATTCACCAAGGCTTAATTAGACAGCGGTACAGACAAGTGCACTTTGCGGTGTGAAATATCCCGTCAAAAGGCTTACAGAAAAAGAGCGGGAAATTTCATTTCCGCAAGCATTTGCATACTTAGGTATGTATGGAAAAGCCATGTGTGCAGAATGTAAATAAATCACAAGTCAACAGGAGAAGAGAAGCGAAGAAAAAAAGTTTCAAGTACCGATATCTTGGTGTATCTTGGCATTCTTGGCGTACCACATAGATACCATTGCCTGCCCAACCTGTACGTTTCTAGTCTTAGTAGTCTGTGCTCTGTACTGCGCTACTCAGGTACTCAGTCTGTACTCTGTTCGCAGAGCAGGCTAGCAGAGTCGTTCGTACTTTCCTTTCGAGCTTCGTCTGCTTCTTTCCTCTTCTTGTTCTTTTCTTCTTCTGCTTCTTCTTGCAGGAGTGTTTCTTTCAG
>NW_007382039.1:8044-9776 GCF_000475195.1 Diaphorina citri | reverse complement strand
TTTTTTTTTTTTTTTTTTTTTTTTTTTCTCTCTCTCTGGTTCCCAACAATACCAAAGAACTCCGCACATCATGCGTGTAATTATAATTAGGTATGTACATGATTTTGCATGTTACATTGTTACCTAACCCGTAAACATTACCTAAACAGGAAAAACAAAAGATTGATGACGGTAAATGAGAAAATAAGATAAAAAAGAGATCAATAACGAAGAAGCATAAACAAATATACAAAGCGTACCTACATAATATTAAATTTATGTATGAAATGTAGCATAATGTTAAGATGATGTTCATGTTTCATGTTTGGATATGAAACATAAATATAATTCATGTATGTACATTGTAGGTACAATGCCCTAAAATTTAGGGCATTATTTAGGGCCTAAATAAACCTGACGTACAGAACCTGTTAGCACATTACCTATTAGAACATTTATTTGATACCTAGGTATGTAGGTACCCCTGAAATGTACCTACCTAAATACCTAATACCTAATAATACACCTAATACCTAATAATAAAGATAAAAAAACAGGTCCCAAATTCAATAGGTAGGTACGTAATATCTACCTACCTACACGTTTCTCTATGGAATGTTCAAAAAGTTAAGCTCAATTACCATCAAATCGATAGCTCACATTCATTAGATAGGAACAAAACAGAAAGTCTGTAAAGTTGGTGAAAGTCGAAACTGTAATTTCTCTCCACAAATCTTTTTCTCAGCTCGGCGGGTTGCGTGTGATTCGATCATAAAAGGGGCAACTTGCAAGTAATACCTGTACACACATAAAACTATGAAAATTTTAATAACTCCAACTAGGATTGCCAAGCAATAAACTGTCGAAACTAAATTTAGGTGAATGTGCCCCTGGGTGTGAAATCGATAGGGGTGCTTTTAGGCGCAGAAAGGAGGCATAGTTAATATGTAGTAAGGTATTAGGAATATTAGGTGCTTTGTGTTTATGTAAATACTAGGCATTTCCGTTTCACAATAATGGTAGGTACCTAAGGAAAACTCGACATTCATATTGTAGTAGCAATAGTAGAGCTTGTTAGGTACCTTTAAATTCATTATGATACCTACTGAAGCTTTTAGGTGGGGGGTACGAGTTTGAATTTTGTTTTCAAATCAGATATAATTACGAAGGTAATGCCTAAATAGATTTTTAGATAAGCTGGTAGGATTCAGAAAAGAAGTAAGAAATGGTAATTTGTTGATTTTTACGCAAATGTTGTTCCCCGATTATTAAAATGTATGACTTTTGAACCACCAGCCTCCAGATCTGAAATCCACCGTACTAACCTCTACACACATACACTACTGAGATTGATGTACAGAAACAGTATATAACTACGATTCCTTCGAGTACCTACGTTCTTTACATTTATATGTATCTATAGTTAGGTAACTAGATAACTAGATAGGTACTCTTAATTTAGAAGGAAATTAGGTCGGTACCTATACCTACATTGCGTCGGTACCTCTATTTTTATTTTGAAAGCAAACTAGGTTATGTACCTACCTATGTAGGTAAATTGCTTTCCCAGCTACATTGGAAAACAATAAATTCCTGTTTTCGCCGAGCAAGGTAGGTGGTAAGTACCCGCATTTCTATTGAAATCTTGCGGAATCCTTTCTCCTATTGGGGAGAGAGAAAAATGGTTACAAACTTTAGAAAAAAAAAGTAAAAAAAATGAAACAAATAAAGGGAGAAAAGAAATAGGAAGGTA
>NW_007382039.1:0-6982 GCF_000475195.1 Diaphorina citri | reverse complement strand
CAGTACTGCTATCTCGCTCACTCTGTCGTTTTCATTCTTTCTCTTTACCTCTTAGGTATTTCTCTCTCTTTCTCTTGCTCTCATCTCTCATCCTGGCTCTATGTAGGAACCTTTTTCTCTCTCTTTCTTCCTCTCTTTCCCTCTTTTTGCCTTTCATTTTCTCCCTATCTATTCTTTCTCTCTCCATTTCTTTTTTTCTCTCCCTCTTTCTCTCTATCTTCACCCCTCTCATCCTCTCCTTCCCCCTTACCAGTACTCCTGGTACTACCAGGCTGGTAGATACATCTCTTCTTCTTTTAAGAGGTTCTGATCGCAATAATAATAATAATTATACTTAAATAAATACATAGAGTATTTGATGAACTGAAAAATTGAATGAATAAATAATACGAGTAGATTTGGAGTGTGCTGCTGCATTGTGCTGTAGAAAAGGCTGAGAACACCTACGGTATTTTCACATCCATCCATAATTTCTCACTAAAAATGCGCTGAAGCTTGAGGAAAATTATTACTTGGAAAAAGAACTCCTATTGGTAGCCTCTGATGCCCGAATGAGACCCAAAATGTAGTTAGTTTACTGAAAGAAATGAGAAAACATGATTGGATATCAGGAAGAGCAAATCGAAAATACCTATGAGAGAAGAAGAAGAAGAAGACGAAGAAGAAGAAGGAGGAGAAGAAGAAGAAGAAGAAGGAGAAGAAGAAATAACGAAGTTTGAGGAGAACTTGAATTCTTCATTATAAAAAAGAACTGGGAGTGGAAAGTGGGAGGGGGAAAAGTTCTCTTCTAAAACACATTAAAACAATTTCATAAATTTTATTAACCTCCAGAACCGCATAATATGAAACCATTGACTGTTTGCTTCAAGTGGTAGAAAACAAATGGGGAAATGATGGCAGCGCCATCAGGGTAGCGTTTGAGTACCTTGTACGAATAGGTAGAGCTTTGGAGTGTGCTGCTGTATTGTGCTGTAGAAAAGGCTGAGAACACCTACGGTATTTTCACATCCATACATACCTAATTTCTCACTAAAAATGCGGTGAAGTTTGAGGAAAATTATTACTTTGAAAAAGAACCCCTATTGGTAGCCCCTGATGGCCGAATGAGATTCAAAATGTAATTAGTTTACTAAAAGAAATGAGAAAACAAGATTGGATATCAGGAAGAGCAAATCGAAAATATCTATGAAAGAAGAAGAAGAAAAGGAAGAAGAAGACGAAGAAGAAGAAGAAGGAGGAGGAGGAGGAGAAGAAGAAGAAGAAGAAGAAGAAGAAGAAGAAATAACGAAGTTTGAGGAGAACTTGAATTCTTCATTATAAAAAAGAACTGGGAGTGGAAAGTGGGAGGGGGAAAAGTTCTCTTCTAAAACACATTAAAACAATTTCATAAATTTTATTAAGCTCCAGAACCGCATAATATGAAACCATTGACTGTTTGCTTCAAGTGGTAGAAAACAAAAGGGTTGAAAATATTGAAGAACAAAAAACTCTAAAACTGAAAACTAGATTGAACAAAAAAGTAGGCAAATACCTACCTAGAAGTGGGTAGGTATGTTTTGAAAAAGAGGTAGCTAAGTACCCAAGTGAGGTAGGTCCTCTCAAAAAAATTTGAGCAATCATTCTGATGATTATTTGATAAACCAGAAACTATAGGCTACAAAACAACAAACATTAAATTGAAATAAAAATAAATAAACAAATAAACGGAAAGCTCAATTTTTTATGGTGACTTCTTCTACCGTTTTCTCCATCAGGGTTCACCCCCTCCTGTTCATTCATTTTTCATGAGGTAGGGAGAAAAGTACGTAAAAAGAAGGTAAGTTGTAAGCAGGCAGGTAGGTACCAGGCAGGATGGTTGGTAAGGTAGAACAGTAGGTGGGACTTCGCCAAAGAAAACAGATGGGTAGGTATGTTTTGAAAAAGAGGTAGCTAAGTACCCAAGTGAGGTAGGTCCTCTCAAAAAAATTTGAGCAATCATTCTGATGATTTGATAAACCAGAAACTATAGGCTACAAAACAAGAAACATTAAATTGAAATAAAAATAAATAAACAAATCAAACAAATAAACCGAAAGCTCAATTTTCCATGGTGACTTTTTCTACCGTTTTCTCTATCAGGGTTCACTGGCCCCCTCCTGTTCATGTGTTCCATTAAATTGAAATAAAAATAAATAAACAAATCAAACAAATAAACCGAAAGCTCAATTTTCCATGGTGACTTTTTCTACCGTTTTCTCCATCAGGGTTCGCCCCCTCCTGTTCATTCATTTTTCATGAGGTAGGGAGAAAAACACGTAAAAAGAAGGTAAGTAGTACGCAGGCAGGTAGGTACCAGGCAGGATGGTCGGTAAGGTAGAACAGTAGGTAGGTACTTCGCCAAAGAAAACAGCAGAGGCAATGTGTATGCATACAATAGAAATACCTTTCCCTTTGTAATGTTTGTGGCATTACCAGGAAGATGGCATTGAAAATGGGTCCCTATAGGTATAAGGAAAAGAAATATATAGGATCTAAGTCAGCTCCCATGGCGTAGTGGTCATTGCACTCGCCTTGAACGCGGGAGACCCGGGTTCGATTCCCGACGGGGTCAAGAAATTTGTGTCAAGCAAATGATTGACTCCGTGACTGCCTGTTGCGGGGCCCACTCAGCCTCGTGAGGAAAATGAGTAGATAACCAGATAAACTAAATTTACACTCATATTGTGGTCCCGGCCTTGAGTCACTATTCTGAGTCCGCATACACACTATTTTGAGTCCGCATACTTCATACTGCCAGAATGAGACTGAAAAGTCCCTTTACTCCCGCAGTCTAAACAAGGTCTTATGTATTTGGTACAATAATTTTAAAAATGGTTTTTCTGTTGGGAAATACGAAAAAGGAAGAAGAAAAAGAAAAGAAGAAGAATGACACGCAATACATTCGACGTTTTATTCCCTTAAATGCTGCAGCCAGAATTATGAATGCGGAAGTACGGATTTTTACCCCAGGAAGAATCCTGTATGAAGGAGGCAAATATCATTAACATTTAAGTGTGTAGGAGTTTAAAAGCGTGTGTGTACCTACAATTAAAATTCAGACAACCAGAGAGAGATTTTATTATGCTCAAAGATGAATATGTGGAGAGAGAAAGAGATATAAAAATGGAAAGAAGACAGGGAGAGGGAGAGAAAGAGAGATAAAGAGCTGAATTTTAGGAGGAGATGTAATGTAGAGGAGAGGGGGAGAAAGTTAAAAATAAAAAGAGTGTATGTAAAGAGAGGAAAAATAACGGAGAAAGAGAGAGAGAGGGAGAGAGAGAGAGAGAGGAATAGGTAATGAAGTTAAAAAGGCGGATAATGAGGTACAACGAAGATCATGAGGTAGAAAAGTTAAAACAAAGAAGAATAAAAGGAGAGAATAAGCCATAGAGTTAAAGATAAAGCCAAAGTTTAAAGATAAAGCCAAAGTAAAGGGCTCACGAAAAAAATTAGAGAAAATCATACGTTTGAGTGTGGGAGTATGAGAGGGAGGAGACGGAGGAGAAGGAAGAGGACGAAAAAGAAGAAATAGGAAGAAGAAGTCAAACAAGAAGAAAAATACGAAAAAGGAAGAAGAAGGAGGAGAACAAGGAGACGAAAAGAAGAAGAAAAAGAGTACAAAAACGAAAGTAGAAAAAGAAGAACAAGAAGGTTGTGTGAAGGGAAAGTGAAGGGTAGCAAATTTAGTTTCAAACTTCAATGTAAATAAATGAAGGGGAAATTCTGTTGATGAGGCATGATGATCCTTATGTTGACGTCTAACGACATGTGCCCTCTCTCTCCCTCTCCCTATTTTTCTCTCGCACACTCTCTCTCTCTCTCTCTCTTTCTCTTGCCTACTTCCTGGAATCACTCAGGTGTCTCTAGCTCTCTCTAATCTGTAACTGTATTAGAGTACATTAGTAGTGGATGTGCCTCGAAAACAATTTTACATTAGTAGTGGATGTGCCTCGAAAACAATTTTACATTAGTAGTGGATGTGCCTCGAAAACAATAAATTTTACATTAGTAGTGGATGTGCCTCGAAAACAATTCTACATTTATACATACTCGTATGTTGCGTATTGCATATCTAAATTAGATTCTAGGCATTCATAAAATATTAATTTTTCTTCGTCTTCTTCTTCTTCTTCTTCTTCTTCACATGAACTGAAACCCAAACCAGTTGCCTAGGGCCTAGGGCACCTGCATACCAACCACACTCACCGTAGCAACTTCCATACTGGGATTTGATAGCATTACTTCTTTATTTCCCCCTAAAGATACGGATCTAAACCTTCCTGATACCAAATGCTCTTACTGGGTGCACCGATATTGATCAATGTCTAACAGCTGCTACATTATGGTGGGTCCAGACTTGTGCAATGCAACGTGCAAAGCAACGTGCAAAGCGAACGAAGACTTTCTACATTCTCTTTTCCATTATTCCAGATTTAAATCCATCAGAAGAACACAACACGAAGAAAAATCAAGTCGTCTCTGTCTCCTTGCAAAAGCTTACAGCAAAAACATTTTAGTACATAAAAATACATACAATCTTTAGAAAGCAAGAGAGAGCGAGAGAGAGAGAGAGAGAGTGAGAGAGAGAGAAGAAAAAGAGTGGGAGGAAGGAGAGAGAAATATTTTGAAATTTCAGCAGCTTTCTAACTATTCCGTTTCTTTTTTTATTCCATCTCTTTCTCTCTCTTAATCTCTTATTCTTTCTTTCTCCCTCTCCCCCCTCTATCTCTACCTCTCTCTCTCTCTCTCTCTCTCATGCACTCTGTTTCCTTCTTTCTTTATTCCGTTCTCTCCATTTTCTTTCTTTCTCACACATAATTTATTACGATGAAGAGAGAAAAAGTTATTGATGATTGATGAATGAACAGGAAGATAAAGAGAAAGCTGAAAGGAAGGGAGAACATGAGAGACGTAGAAGAGAGATGGAGGGAGAGGAAGAAAGGTGAAAAGGAAAGAGAGAAAATGGAGAAAGAATATAAAGATAAAGGAGACAATTTATTCCGTTCTCTCCATTTTCTTTCTTTCTCACACATAATTTATTACGATGAAGAGAGAAAAAGTTATTGATGATTGATGAATGAACTCTGAATGGAGAGAAGGAAGATAAAGAGAAAGCTGAAAGGAAGGGAGAACGTGAGAGACGTAGAAGAGAGATGGAGGGAGGGCAAGAAAGGTGAAAAGGAAATAGAGAAAATGGAGAAAGAATATAAAGATAAAGGAGACAACAAGACAACAAATAAGAATGTAGGAAAAAGAGACTGGGACAAGACGAAAGAGGGGTAAAGAGACATGGGAAGAGATAGAGGAAGGAATTATAGGGGAAGAGAAAATACGGAAGAGAGAAAAAGTAAGAAAATAAAAATTAAAGAGAGAAAACAGAAGAAAAATAGACCCGAATCCGAAGAAGGGAAAAGAGAGAGAGGGGGGAATAATATAATAAAGAAAGAGAAGGGAAAAAGTTAGAGGAAGAAAACAGAGGAAGGAATAATGTAATGAAGAAAGAGGGGGGAAGAGAAAAGGGAAGAAATGTGGGAAGTTTCGCCGAGACGAAGATGTTATGAGTGCTGGGTTTGGGTTGTACACCTACCTATCGTACGAGTGATTTTCCTTTATGATACCTCAGAGACAGGTTCCTTTTTTTTTACATTTGTATTTATCTCCCCTCAATTTAAAGTCAATATTTAAGGGTATTTGAGTAAATTTTGAGTGTATGGCCGCCATACACGCCCTACATGGACGCTACGCCACTGTGTGTATTACTTACTGTGTTATGAGTGCTGGGTTTGGGTTGTACACCTACCTATCGTACGAGTGATTTTCCTTTATGATACCTCAGAGACAGGTTCCTTTTTTTACATTTGTATTTATCTCCCCTCCCATTTCCTCCTTTACTAATATAACTTATATGACATTTTAAGGGTTAGCCCAGTGGTAACGCCCTTACAGGAGGTCCCGGGTTCGAATCCCATCATCGACAAAATATTTGCACTCACATTTGCAAATATTTCAACGGGTTAAGTACTTTCTGGTGTTCTCGTGTTCACCCAGCGTGGTTTGGTGTAGGTATGGTATTTAGATTTACCCTCGACTGTGTTACTGTGTAGGTAGTTTATATTGACGAGAAATAAGAAAAGGTTTGAAATTTTAAAACTCATAAGGTTTCCTTTGAGTTTTCTAACGAGACCCACACAGCTGAACTCCATACACTAAAAAAGCCCAAAGCCCACTCTGTGGCTTATGGTGGGTCCAGACTTGTGCAATGCAACGTGCAAAGCATTTGCATTGCACGTTGCACGTAAAATCAAATCTGACGAATGCGAACGTTTTTCATGTATCCGAGAATTTTTGTACCGATACTCAACTAGTAATGGCCTATAGTATTAGGTACATCATTTGCATTGCATTGCACGATGCTTTGCAAACACGTCCAAACTAGTGCAACGCACATCAAAGACATTCGCCAGAAAAACGCCAACCTCTCGGATACCCACAAACGTTTGCTGCAATGTTCAAAAAACTTTGCTGCAACTTTCTGTATCGTAGCATGCCCATCCAGTAGTATGCCTCTCATTAGATGAGTGAGAGACACAATACTGCCCATTTAGATGCTCGGTGAACACGAGAACACCAGAAATATTGCTAGGGATGGGCGATATATATCGATATTTCCGAATATCGATATTTCCGAATATCGATATTTCCGAATATCGATATTTCCGAATATCGATATTTTTATAAATATCGCCCATCCCTACGTTGGACCCGAATTTGGCCCTTCTCCGACGAGTACCAAATAGAGCCCTATTGTGTCTTTTTTTTCTCTCCCCTGCTTTAGAATTTGAACCTGGTACCTTTAGACGCGACGCGCGACGAGACATCCATAACTTATATCTAGTGTGGACACTCTTCATTGTAGAACTTCGCGTTCTTTTACATTGACAGAAACTATGTAGGTAAATAGCTA
>NW_007382038.1:0-9778 GCF_000475195.1 Diaphorina citri | reverse complement strand
AGGATGACGTAAGTATGTCATTTAAATATTCCTCCCTTGTTATTTTATTGATTGTAGGTAAGAACTCGTTACCGTATAAAGTGTTTAGATATAACGTATTCGTGGCATTTTTCTTCTTTACACAAATGTTCATATCTCCTATCATAATCACACTATCTGTTTTCTTAGTTGCATTTCGAAGCCACCAATCAGTTTCCATTATAAAGTTCTTAATGTCATTGTTTGGA
Organism: Diaphorina citri; assembly: GCF_000475195.1. NCBI lineage: Eukaryota > Metazoa > Arthropoda > Insecta > Hemiptera > Psyllidae > Diaphorina > Diaphorina citri. The sequence continues at coordinate 9,551 of NW_007382038.1, read as the reverse complement.
GGACGATAAATCGCTATTATTATATATACCCTTTTATTCTTTATGTTTTTGATTTTAATATTGATGTTCTCGGATTCTTCAAAAGAGTAATTTATTTGTTCCGCGTAGAATGTATCTTTATAAAATAAGATAATACCTCCTCCCCTTCTGTGTTTTCTACATTTTACCACTTTTAAAAAGTTTTGTATATTATAGACAGAGGCTTCTACCTCGTTTACATTTACTTCAGTCAATACTACTATATCAATCTTATGTAGATAAGGTTTTATATTTGCTAATAATGTTTCCCAGTTTGATCTCAAACTTCTTATGTTGATATGAATACAGGTAAGTTCATTGTTATCTTTTAAAGTCTTATTCCAGTCTTCTAAACTGTTATGTTCATAGGCATTGTATTTTATATTTTTAATTTTATTAATAAGAAAATGATTTCTGTTCATTTATGAGGAACTGTTATGTTCATAGGCATTGTATTTTATATTTTTAATTTTATTAATAAGAAAATGATTTCTGTTCATTTATGAGGTTTTTTTTTTTATATTCTTCAGGTTATTCAAGTTGCTACTAGGTATATCTATATTTTGCCCAGATCCTCAAGGCATGAAATACAGATAACTTTCGCTCCAGTGGTTTTCTTCATTAGAATTTGGCCGTTTCTCACCCATAGATGTTCGTAGCCTTTGTCTTTCCTAATTTTCTTTGCTTCATATAAAATTCTTTTCATGTATGGTGTTAAATATTCGTTGATAAAAATTGGATGGGCTGGTCCTGAGTGTTGAATTACATCAGATGATGTTAATTTTGGTTTAGTTCTTCTCAGGTGTTCCAAAACATTATCGTAGCCTTTGTCTTTCCTAATTTTCTTTGCTTCATATAAAATTCTTTTCATGTATGGTGTTAAATATTCGTTGATAAAAATTGGATAGGCTGGTCCTGAGTGTTGAATTACATCAGATGATGTTAATTTTGGTTTAGTTCTTCTCAGGTGTTCCAAAACATTGTCTCGAATTTCCTTACTTTCCAAAGTTATTACCAGACTTTTCACCACTGGTGAGTTCCCAGCTCCCCGGGGTTTAGTCATTTTTTCCACCTCATATTTACCATTATTTATTATTGTCTTCACTTCAGTTTTTTCCAGAAGTACATCCGTAAATGTTTTACAGTCTATACCTGGAGCTATTCCTGATATTTCCATTTTTTATTGTTAGCCTCTTGGGCCTTTTCTTGTACTAACTTTTCTAAGTTTTTTATTTTAGTTTTCAGTTCCTCATTCTGTACTTTCAATTTCTCTTGAGTTTTCTCCATTTCCACTGATTTTTTCTGTATGTTAGACACCTTTTTCTGCATTTCATCCATTGTTTACAGTCTATACCTGGAGCTATTCCTGATATTTCCATTTTTTTATTGTTAGCCTCTTGGGCCTTTTCTTGTACTAACTTTTCGGGAACCCAACCCCCCCCCCCCCCCCCCCCCAATAAATACGGCCCTGGAACCTACATACTGTGAACCTGGGCCTTTTTACAAAAGTAGGTACCTACCTGGATTGCAAAGGTACCTATGCCTAGGTACACAAGAGTAAAATAGGGACTTCATACTTTGTAAGCTGTAGGTATGTACCTAAGCCTAATATGAACCAAAAGCACTGCATAATAATGAATATATCCTATCCCATCCTAAATAATACGTACCTATCCTTTTTCTCATCCTCCAGCCTATGCCCCTATGGGTAAAAGGTTCGCTTTCTAGGACTATTTGCAATTTTTCCTTTTAGCGTGTGCATCTCTATTTAAGTGTAGGAGAGGGGAAGGAGGGAAGGGAGAATGGAGCAGTTGCAAGTGGGTAAAAATTATTAATAAATGTAAATGGTCGATTCCTACGTAAAGAGAAGTGAAAAATCCAAATCTGAGTCAAAACTCCGAAAAAATAACTGTAAAAGGTCGAAAATTTTTTACCAATTACGGACGGAATCCTACAACCATAGCCAAAAGAGGACAAGACTGCTTTCTGTTACTTTTCATCAAGCAACCTTTGGGGCAGAGTGGGTATTACACTCGACTTGTACGCTTTGCCGGAGGTCCCCAGTTCGATTCCCGGAGGGATCGAAGATTCTCTGTGAGAGTCGAAGTTTTTATGGCTCTTGGAGCTCAGGATGTTCTCAGACCCTTGAGAACATTGGATAATTGAGTAGCTACTTTAATGGAGTAGCGACCAGTGTCGGAATTATCAGTGTAAAAAGATTGACAATAAATTTTGGAATTGGGAAACAATATGTTGTGAAGTGCCTACTTAGTACTGTTGTGATACCCACAAAAGTTTTAAAGACGCTGACTGCTTCACCACACATCGGTAATCCTTTTTCACTTTCTAAAACAATTACTTCTAACAATACTCCATAACTTTTCATCTTCAGCGTTACGTCACACTAATTAAAATGGAGAAGCCAATTAAAATTGTACAATGGCTAATTAAAATTCCAGAGAAACAAACTCGGGACTACGTAAACGTAACTTTGATCAGGGCCGTAAGGAGTCTGACTGGACCCAAGGTAGATTCGCACATTGAGTTGAGATCTGAGAACAAACTAGCGTAGCAGAAGCCCAATGGAGTGACTGGGTACCGGAACTCGAATATAAAAGGAAGCTTGACACAGACACTTTTATATAGCATTCTAACACCCTAAATCAGGGGAAGTAACCCAACAGGTAAAGAGTTCTTCCATGCACCCCCAAGGCTTCTAAAACTTGTGACGCCAAAGAAAACCCTTGACACTGGGTTAATTCTCAGTGGTGAGATCCTGGCCGTAAGTAGTTTAAGCAAAATTAGGAACTGCTGGTTCCGGGCCCTCTTGAGGCGCCTGGGCCGATCGGGACTTGATGGAGCCCCCCTGGGACCGGCCCTGGCTTTAATTATTTCCGATTAGTCTTTGTAGCATAAAGCGCTGGATGTCCTCTCGTCTGTTGATAAATGGCTGACTACCGTTAAGATGTGTGTTAGGTGTGTTTAAAGTACGGTTGACCGAATTCGATCTGAAAGCTGGAAGTAGGTGGTGGAACCCATATAAGGCAGGACTTAAGATCAAAGGATTTCGGTGGACAAAATGGGGGTGATGAATATAAGGGAGGGGGCAAAAAGTTGATGTGGACGTTCTTCAGGTTAAGTCGACTAATGTCGATTGACCATAGAGTGAACGCCGCGCTGTTTTAAGACATATTTAGAATGCCTTAATATTTTGGGAATTTGGATGTGTTACAGGACTCTAAGGTGAAAAGAGTCATGGGCATTCGAGTGCCTTGTCTATTATTTTCATTAGTTACCTTCCTCTCTTAAGAGTCTCAAGTACCTTTTCAGCATTCATCATCTTTGAGCAGACATATACTATTGTACACCCTGTAACGGTTGACCGAATTCGATCTGAAAGCTGGAAGTAGGTGGTGGAACCCATATAAGGCAGGACTTAAGATCAAAGGATTTCGGTGGACAGAATGAGTGGGGGGGATAAATATAGGGGAGGGGGCAAAAAGTTGATGTGGACCGTTCTTCAGGTTAAGTCGACTAATGTCGATTGACCATAGAGTGAACGCCGCGCTGTTTTAAGACATTTAAGATGCCTTAATATTTTGGGAATTTGGACGTGTTATAGGACTCTAAGGTGAAAAGAGTCATGGGCATTCGAGTGCCTTGTTGTCTATTATTTTCATTAGTTACCTTCCTCTCTTAAGAGTCTCAAGTACCTTTTCAGCATTCATCATCTTTGAGTAGACATCATATACTATTATTGTTCTTATAATATAAGATACACCCTGTTTATACACATGCCTTCACAGTTGGAGCAGAAGGTACTAAAACAATCTTCTGACTATCACACGTGCAATAAATCTCTCTCTCTCTCCCTCCCTCTCTATCTGTCTCGTCTTTTCTGTCTTTATCTTTCTCCCCTCCCTCTCTCTCCCTCAGATCCTAATACTTCTCTCTCTCTCTCTCTCTCTCTCTTCATGTCTTTATCCTATCTCTCAATGCAAAATCGTCTATTTCGACCAACTGATTCCTTCGTTCGTTCAGTAATATCTTTCCATCTCCCTTCCACATTATACTACACCTTTATTTCTCATCTCTATCCATGACAAATTTCTCTTAATTGGTACGAGAGAGAGAGAGAGAGAGAGAGAGAGAGAGGGAGGGAGAGAGAGAGAGGGAGAGAGAGAGAGGGAGAGAGAGAGAGGGAGAGAGAAAGAGAGAGAGATAGAGGAGTGGCAAGGAGAGAGAGAGAGAGAGAGAGAGAGAGAGCGAGCTCACTATCTTGCTGGAAATCTTCCACTTTGCGCAAATAATTTGAAAATTGTTTCAGCACATAACAATCATAAATATGTATCATAATAATAGTGTTACTGCGAGGCAGAAATTTAACATGAGAAAGAGATTTTAAATAAAGGAAAGATTTAAAATGAGGAAATTTGAAATGAAGGGATAGATGATATTTCGGGGGAGAGGGGGAGAAAGGGAGAGGAATTTGAAGGAGAGGGAAAGGGAGAAATATTTAGAGAGGGAGAGAAGAGGGATATTTCGGGGGAGAGGGGGAGAAAGGGAGAGGAATTTGAAGGAGAGGGAAAGGGAGAAATATTTAGAGAGGGAGAGAAGAGGGATATTTCGGGGGAGAGGGGGAGAAAGGGAGAGGAATTTGAAGGAGAGGGAAAGGGAGAAATATTTAGAGAGGGAGAGAAGAGGGATATTTCGGGGGAGAGGGGGAGAAAGGGAGAGGAATTTGAAGGAGAGGGAAAGGGAGAAATATTTAGAGAGGGAGAGAAGAGGGATATTTCGGGGGAGAGGGGGAGAAAGGGAGAGGAATTTGAAGGAGAGGGAAAGGGAGAAATATTTAGAGAGGGAGAGAAGAGGGATATTTCGGGGGAGAGGGGGAGAAAGGGAGAGGAATTTGAAGGAGAGGGAAAGGGAGAAATATTTAGAGAGGGAGAGAAGAGGGATATTTCGGGGGAGAGGGGGAGAAAGGGAGAGGAATTTGAAGGAGAGGGAAAGGGAGAAATATTTAGAGAGGGAGAGAAGAGGGATATTTCGGGGGAGAGGGGGAGAAAGGGAGAGGAATTTGAAGGAGAGGGAAAGGGAGAAATATTTAGAGAGGGAGAGAAGAGGGATATTTCGGGGGAGAGGGGGAGAAAGGGAGAGGAATTTGAAGGAGAGGGAAAGGGAGAAATATTTAGAGAGGGAGAGAAGAGGGATATTTCGGGGGAGAGGGGGAGAAAGGGAGAGGAATTTGAAGGAGAGGGAAAGGGAGAAATATTTAGAGAGGGAGAGAAGAGGGATATTTCGGGGGAGAGGGGGAGAAAGGGAGAGGAATTTGAAGGAGAGGGAAAGGGAGAAATATTTAGAGAGGGAGAGAAGAGGGATATTTCGGGGGAGAGGGGGAGAAAGGGAGAGGAATTTGAAGGAGAGGGAAAGGGAGAAATATTTAGAGAGGGAGAGAAGAGGGATATTTCGGGGGAGAGGGGGAGAAAGGGAGAGGAATTTGAAGGAGAGGGAAAGGGAGAAATATTTAGAGAGGGAGAGAAGAGGGATATTTCGGGGGAGAGGGGGAGAAAGGGAGAGGAATTTGAAGGAGAGGGAAAGGGAGAAATATTTAGAGAGGGAGAGAAGAGGGATATTTCGGGGGAGAGGGGGAGAAAGGGAGAGGAATTTGAAGGAGAGGGAAAGGGAGAAATATTTAGAGAGGGAGAGAAGAGGGATATTTCGGGGGAGAGGGGGAGAAAGGGAGAGGAATTTGAAGGAGAGGGAAAGGGAGAAATATTTAGAGAGGGAGAGAAGAGGGATATTTCGGGGGAGAGGGGGAGAAAGGGAGAGGAATTTGAAGGAGAGGGAAAGGGAGAAATATTTAGAGAGGGAGAGAAGAGGGATATTTCGGGGGAGAGGGGGAGAAAGGGAGAGGAATTTGAAGGAGAGGGAAAGGGAGAAATATTTAGAGAGGGAGAGAAGAGGGATATTTCGGGGGAGAGGGGGAGAAAGGGAGAGGAATTTGAAGGAGAGGGAAAGGGAGAAATATTTAGAGAGGGAGAGAAGAGGGATATTTCGGGGGAGAGGGGGAGAAAGGGAGAGGAATTTGAAGGAGAGGGAAAGGGAGAAATATTTAGAGAGGGAGAGAAGAGGGATATTTCGGGGGAGAGGGGGAGAAAGGGAGAGGAATTTGAAGGAGAGGGAAAGGGAGAAATATTTAGAGAGGGAGAGAAGAGGGATATTTCGGGGGAGAGGGGGAGAAAGGGAGAGGAATTTGAAGGAGAGGGAAAGGGAGAAATATTTAGAGAGGGAGAGAAGAGGGATATTTCGGGGGAGAGGGGGAGAAAGGGAGAGGAATTTGAAGGAGAGGGAAAGGGAGAAATATTTAGAGAGGGAGAGAAGAGGGATATTTCGGGGGAGAGGGGGAGAAAGGGAGAGGAATTTGAAGGAGAGGGAAAGGGAGAAATATTTAGAGAGGGAGAGAAGAGGGATATTTCGGGGGAGAGGGGGAGAAAGGGAGAGGAATTTGAAGGAGAGGGAAAGGGAGAAATATTTAGAGAGGGAGAGAAGAGAGATATTTGGGGGAGAGGGAGACAAAGGGAGAGAATTTTAGGGGGAGATACTTTAGACAGAAACACAATTAATTAGAAGTGAAAATATGATGTAATATTTCATACGGTTAGAGATACATGGGAGTGTTACCCATATGAATATATGGAGAGATAATATACAGGGTGTGCCATAAGTTTGTCACCCCTTGAATGTGATGGGAATGCCTCATTGTAGAGTAATGTAGAGGCCTGAACTTCAGCGTGGTTTCTTCAGCCGTTAAACGATTTTTTTTTTTATTAATTTTTCAGGGCTGGCCCTCGTATGGCCGCAATAGGCATAGAATAGAATAGAATATGTTTTATTTGCACATAAAATACATTGAAGTACATTGTACAATGGTCAATTATTTCTATATAAAATTCATATAAGATAATATAAAATTCAAAATAATTTTGTCATGATATTATGGAACAATGAAAGTGTTTTATAATTACTCTTAAAATTACAATTTGTCATACTTATTCTAATATATTATGTATCCTTTGTAAAACCAATAAATTTTGTCATATTACAATAAAACTGATGGAACTTGTCATTTTTCTAATAATTGTCATGATATTAAACAATATAAGTGTCCTATTGTATAAGCAATAAGTTTTGTCATATAATACAATAAAAAAATAAGGAATATGTCATTATTTAAGTAACTTTGTCATGATATAAAACAATATAGGTAAATATACTACAGTTTAAAAGTTTAAAGGCCGCAACTTCTTATTAAAAAACCCCCTCTTATGATGCATTTTTGGAAAGGTTATGATTAACTTAGACTTAGATGAACTTTGCAAAAAGTTCTAATATGTCTCTAGCATGAACCGTTAGAACATGGCGACACATAAAGAAGTTACGAACAGTAAAAGGAATGGCTACACATAAACAAGTTATGAACGCCCTATCACCATAACCTCTCATAATCAAAAGAGTTAAATGCTTTTTATCTGAACTCCCCAACCATGATAAAATTCAGGCCTCTACAATAATGCATTCAAAAGGGGTTCCAAACTTTTTGCGGACCCAGTAACTTTTGGCATGAGTTCTACCCACATACAGGGAGTATGTTAGAAGTTAAGAATAAAGAGGAATGCATAATCCTACACACGGGAATGTGTGTATACAGGGTGACCCCATTCTACTGAAAAAAATGGAGGTATTAAGGACATCGGTAAAAATTCAGATCTAATTTCAAGGGTTTTCGCCCAGTATTTCTTGAACTCTGGATTAACTGAAAACCCTCTGTGGTAAGGCCGGACATTAGTGGTTCACGATCTCAGCTACCGAGTGATCGGCTTGAATTGTGAACAATTGAACACCCTGTATAAATTTCCAAAATCTCTCTATATTTTGCTATGGCTTACATATGTAGGATGAGAATATTAGGCTATTGTGCTATGCTTCTAATGCTGTATTCCCATTCAGCCTTTCACAACTTCTGGAATGCGAAGCACTTTCCCCCCCCCCACTGTCCTCCTCCTCCTCCCCCTATCCCCCCCCACTGTCCATTTGAGCTTTTAAAAGAGGCTTTTCACATTAATACTGTCTGTCCCTCTCTATTTCTCTGTCTTTCCTCTCTCGCTCTCTCTCTTTCTCTCTTCTCTTTTCCAAATATTTTGCAAAATCCTCTCTCCCTCCCTTTCCATAGTTATGCCTACGAACTACGGAGGTACCTCTCTAAAAAGAAGGAAAAGAGGAGGAGGAGAAGTAGGAAAAGAGAAAGGGGAGGAATCTCTCGCTCTCTCTCTTCTCTTTTCCAAATATTTTGCAAAATCCTCTCTCCCTCCCTTTCCATAGTTATGCCTACGCACTACGGAGGTACCTCTCTAAAAAGAAGAAATAGAGAGGAGGAAAAGAGGAGGAGGAGAAGGAGGAAAAGAGAAAGGGGAGAGGAGAAAGAAAATAGAAGGAAGGGGAAGGAAAAAAGAAGGAAGTGAGGAGAAGTAAGGGGAAGAGGAGGGAGAAGTAGGAGGAGAGGAGGGAGGAGGAAAAAAATAACAGAATGGGAGGCAGGAGGAGGGATAGATAGATGACTTAAGAGAAATATTTTCCACTTTATAAAAAAACCCGAAGATATTTCACTGTAAAATCTTCCGAGCGGGGATTTTCAAATAAATAAAATCTTCTAGGAAGCTTTGAAACCAGTGGTGGAGTCTGGAACCATCCTAGCTTTGAGGACATTTATGGCCGATCTTATGACTGAGAGTTAACATAGTGTCAAAGGTTTTATTTTGAGGTCACCCATTTGATTTACACAGGCCAGAGGTCAGTATTTCGTTGCCCATCATCGACAAAATTTGCACCCCCGGTAGATTCGTATTAGCTCAACCTAACTTTTAGGACTGTTTGCCTCAAGCATCAGAGACCTTAGAGTGGGCTTTTTGTGTAAATTTGTGTAGATTTAAATTTGCCCTAATAGGTACCTACTTTGATTGCAATTATTTAAACGGGTTATTTTCTGGTGTTCTCGTGTTGATAAAGCACCTGTTCCCACAGCTGGGAAGTATTATGTCATTTGTGTCTCTTCTCACTCATCTGGTGAGGGACACTGCGGGATTGGTTATCGGCAAGCTACGACACAGAATCGTGAAGAATACGGGTCTGTGTCGTAGCATGCTCATCCCGCCGTCAGTATAATAAAGTCCAAAGTAGCTCAGTTTCACAACTAAGGGCAGCCTCACACTATCAGGTAGACCTGACAGGTACGGCTGAAAGGTCCGTCTATCAGGTCTACCTGATACTTGATGAGCAAACACAATATCAGGTAGACCTGATCAGGTGTACCTGTCATCGGGTCTACCTGATAGTGAGTAGCTCGCCTAAGTCCTATGCACGTTTGTTCATGCACTTCACGCCAAAAATCTACGCCAGTTTACGCCACTGCACTGAGCAGTGAAATAAAATATTCTACGCACATAAGCTAATTTCAGGAGAAAAAATATTCAAATTGT
>NW_007382037.1:2878-9778 GCF_000475195.1 Diaphorina citri | reverse complement strand
ACAGCATACATAAGCCGTACACCTTGACTTTATGGAAGAGCATCAATAAGTTTATGGACGCATAGAAGAAAGAACTCTTTTTTTTTGTGGGTGGATGTGAATTGTCTTCCAGTGGTGTACATCACTAACACCCATATTTATGAACAAAATGCTGGCTCTTAAGTTCGTGCTAAGCATAGTCTCAAGGCATTTGATAATGAGACTAATTATGAACAAAATGCTGGCTCTTAAGTTTGTGCTAAGCATAGTCTCAAGGCATTTGATTGGTCAATTTTGACTTGAGACTGATCTAAGAACGATCATTCTTGTTCATAAATACGAGTGTAACACTCGTATTTATGAACTAACAAATGCCTTGAGACTATGCTTAGCACGAACTTAAGAGCCAGCATTTTGTTCATAAATATGGGTGTAAGTCTCATTGGAGCAGGATAAACAAGGTATATTCTATTCTATCTATTTCTTTTTGAGGTCTCCACTCCATGGATAAACTAAGAGTAAACATAAAGCAGCACGTAAAACTGATCATCACTTTTTAGGAACAATAAAGAAGCGAGGGGCACAAAACATCAAGAAATGGTGGCTAATTGACTCAACTCAAGTAAAAAGATCAGGGCTCTTTACAATTAGAATAAAGGTATAAATTAACATGTATCCCAGGCGTTGTTGCTTTTTAGATGGAACAATTCAGACCGCGCCGACCCTCATTCAAATAATTATTTAACTTAAAAAAAAAAAAAAACAACGGATAAGGTTCGTTCTAGGAACGGCTGGCTTTCTCCTATCCTGTCTTCTTTCTCTCTTCCCTTTCGGAACCTCAGCAATTAGGTATATTTCCCTCTATCAACCCTCAAAAAAGCTTTTGACGCCCTTTGCACCCCGGCCCTTAAATCTTTTCATTCCTTGCCCGTCTATTGTGTCCATATGGTAACAAATTCCCTCCCCTTTCTTTCCTCGCTTCAATCCCAACCCCTTCTCTTTCCCCTCCCTTCGTATCCTGAGTTTTAATGCCCCTTGTACATAATAAAATATATTTGCTATTTCATATTTGTCCTGAGTATTGAGTATACCACCTAAATTCTTGCCATTTTGAATAGCCTGTTGAACCTCTCTTTTACCAAGACATACCCTATTATAGTAGGTTTAGGCCCTATAGCTCATATTATAGAGTCATGAAATCAATAGTTTGATTACTTCAGTTTTGGTATTAAGCACTCACCAAACCACCAAAAACAGTGTGTAACATGTGTTTTACTTACTGTATTGAGAAGTTCTTTCGCGAAGTATGGATGCGGTGTTTACTACTTGCGAACTGCTGAAGGTGAAAGTAGACACACCCTGTAGAACTAACTTTACATGCAAGATGAGGATTAACTGAAGATGATACACACTATACATGTAACATGATAGATTAACTGAATTATGACCTCATCGCGAAGTCATTGATCATCACTACAAACAGTACCTACAAACTATTTACATATTAACGGGTACATGGTGGTGTGTAAAGTTCTAACCATCAATAGTAGTAGTATATAGTATAACCATTCTCAATAGTAATAGCATCAAAAATGACGTCATGCATGGCATCATCTTGAAGTTGGAAGTTCCCATTGTGAAACCGCTGATGTGCCCCTCTAGCGTCTTGTGGGTCTATTGCGGGCGCTCATTGATACCAGTACAAAATTACTACTAATGGCTCCCAGAAATACCCATACAAAATTACAAACAAGGACATGAAGGAAGCCCAAATATTGTTTCTGGGCGTCCAAGGGGGTATTTAAAGCCCAATCCTTCCAACACCGTGAGATATCTCATGATAGATACCCGAATATGTATCGGGATTATCAATATTATTGATAATACGTATCTTAACTATGAAAAATTATTGTCAATATGATCTGCACTCTATCAATAGAATCAATGGATTATGGATTTACAGTGCACTGTTACATTACATTGAAATGGGGGATCTTTTCTGACGAAATTCCCGTGTGCGGAGTCCAGTATGTAGGACTCTTGCACCCCACAGTAGCATTAAGTAACATGATAGATTAACTGAATTATGACCTCATCGCGAAGTCATTGATCATCACTACAAACAGTACCTACAAACTATTTACATATTATCGGGTACATGGTGGTGTGTAAAGTTCTAACCATCAATAGTAGTAGTATATATTATAGTATAACCATTCTCAATAGTAATAGCATCAAAAATGACGTCATGCATGGCATCATCTTGAAGTTGGAAGTTCCCATTGTGAAACCGCTGATGTGCCCCTCTAGCGTCTTGTGGGTCTATTGCGGGCGCTCATTGATACCCGTACAAAATTACTATTACTACTAATGGCTCCCAGAAATAGCCATACAAAATTACAAACAAGGACATGAAGGAAGCCCAAATATTGTTTCTGGGCGTCCAAGGGGGGATTTAAAGCCCAATCCTTCCAACACTGTGAGATATTTCACGGACACAGGACTATTGCACCCCACAGTAGTATTAGGATAACTATGTGTGATTGATTTCTACTTCTTGTTCATTGACAGTTTGGTAAGACCGGTCTTCATCAATGAAATGTCAAGAGACAATCTTCATAGTGTTCATTTTTCATCTTCCGCGTTATAATCTTTTCATCAAGCTCATCACCGAGATTTTCAAATATCAAGGCCTGTACAATCTCTATATCGTTGGATTCCACTTCTGCCATTTTATGTGCGTTTTTTGTTCGTTATGGAATTGTGTGTGTGTTTTTTGTTATTATCTAATATGGAATTGTATTTTTTCCTGATGTTGAAAATGTCAAAGCGTGTCCCTATGTGGTTTGTGTGCTGAACGGAAATTATTGTATTAATAATTCAATGCGGGTGATAATCCCTTTACCTAAGACTTCAGCCGCGTGTAATTCAAGTCACTCTGCTGGTAATACTTAGTAATCTAAGTACCCGTGTAAGTACTTCTAAGTACTCGCAGAACTAGTAGGAAAGTGGTTCCCATACCAGTTGCAGGTGATACCAGTCCCCCCAAAATGTCAGAAATTTTATAATCTAAACAACTTTATCGACTGATTTAGTAGCGCCTTGACCACTACACCACCGAGGTAGGTAGCGCCTTGACCACTACACCACCGAGGTAGGTATTCCATACCTCGGCTGGGATTGAACCCACGCCCTCCTGTTTACCAGGCGAGCGCCTTGACCACTACACCACCGAGGTAGGTAGCGCCTTGACCACTACACCACCGAGGTAGGTAGCGCCTTGACCACTACACCACCGAGGTAGGTAGCGCCTTGACCACTACACCACCGAGGTAGGTAGCGCCTTGACCACTACACCACCGAGGTAGGTAGCGCCTTGACCACTACACCACCGAGGTAGGTAGCGCCTTGACCACTACACCACCGAGGTAGGTAGCGCCTTGACCACTACACCACCGAGGTAGGTAGCGCCTTGACCACTACACCACCGAGGTAGGTAGCGCCTTGACCACTACACCACCGAGGTAGGTAGCGCCTTGACCACTACACCACCGAGGTAGGTATTCCATACCTCGGCTGGGATTGAACCCACGCCCTCCTGTTTACCAGGCGAGCGCCTTGACCACTACACCACCGAGGTAGGTAGCGCCTTGACCACTACACCACCGAGGTAGGTAGCGCCTTGACCACTACACCACCGAGGTAGGTAGCGCCTTGACCACTACACCACCGAGGTAGGTAGCGCCTTGACCACTACACCACCGAGGTAGGTAGCGCCTTGACCACTACACCACCGAGGTAGGTAGCGCCTTGACCACTACACCACCGAGGTAGGTAGCGCCTTGACCACTACACCACCGAGGTAGGTAGCGCCTTGACCACTACACCACCGAGGTAGGTAGCGCCTTGACCACTACACCACCGAGGTAGGTAGCGCCTTGACCACTACACCACCGAGGTAGGTATTCCATACCTCGGCTGGGATTGAACCCACGCCCTCCTGTTTACCAGGCGAGCGCCTTGACCACTACACCACCGAGGTAGGTATTCCATACCTCGGCTGGGATTGAACCCACGCCCTCCTGTTTACCAGGCGAACGCCTTGACCACTACACCACCGAGGTAGGCATTGCACGCCGGAGGTCTCGGGTTCAATTCCCGGCGGGGTCGAAGTTTTTCCGCCTCTTGGAGTTCGGGGTGCACTTGGACTTGTGAGGACAATTATTGAGTAGCTACGTCGAGTGGTGACATAACTTGGTTGAATAGATAGGATAATCCATGTACACTACTTGTACAGTATTAGATTTTTAGATCTCGGTAGAGTAGTGGTCAAGGCCTGGTAGGCCCCAGTACCTATGTACCTTCCTGACTACCTACTTGACCTACCTACTAGCCTGGATGGCACCTCTTGGTATCCTCTTAATGGAATAATATATGGACTCACAGCTTTTCTCTGGAATAAACCTGATTGTGCGGACTTTCTAGAGCTGCTGCAGGTGAATTTTAGAGAAACTGAGGAGGTTGAAATATACCAGTGAGGGTGCTTCGAGGTTCCATCAAGGCCCGGGGATAGCAGCTTAACTCCAAACACAAAAAGCCCACTCCGAGGCTTAGGTGTAGGGGCAAACAGCCCTAAAGGATGGGTTAAGCTACTAGGAATCTACGAATCTACGAGCTCTAGTGCGCGGCCTCAAGGGCGACCATAGACCATGGACCCTCGCAGAGACCATCAATCATCACGGAAAAAAATACTCAGCTCAATTTTTTGATTTTCTACGAGGGTCGGTACTATGGTCTAGGCTCCGTTGAGGACACTTCTATTCTAAAGCTTTGCTCTCTGACACTTTCTTTTGCGTATGACGTGACGGTCTTCTTAAAAAATCTGATACAAACAGCTCATATCTAGGATTTCATTGTTTACTATCAACTGTCGCACGATACCCTAGGAATGTGAATAATGTGGTTACAATGGCCGCATTCCTCTAGACCTGTTTGCCTGATTTTCCTTCTACATTTTCCTTAAACTTTGCTTTGTTTACCTTCCCTACGACCCTATTACTATTACAGCATTCTTTAGAACCTTTTGATATAAACTAGTATGCCACTACGTCTTTTAGATTGTCTAGGATTTCATTGAGAGTGGTTATGGTTGGTCAGAATAAGGTGTGTCCACACATAGTCGACCGGTCGTCGACCGAACCGTCCATAATGCCTCGACAACATAGATTCACCTCGTCGTCGACGAGTGACGCGCAACGGTCGGTTGACTATGTGTGTAGACACAGCTCTACAATGTCGTACAACTAAAAAATCCTACATTGCTTTCGAATTTTTTCACAGCACGGACAATTCGTAAGCAATGTAATCCCATGTATACTGTTTTGAAATACGATCCCATGACGTCATAAGACTAGAAATCTGATCAAATGTAACCCCAGCCTAATATCATGATGCCATCGGAATGTGAGATAATGGTATAACAAGTTTATAAGTATTGTGTATTGTGTTTGGCTTTGCCCCCTAAAACCAGAGAGAACTTGGTAAACAAACCATCCTAGGAAATATTTAGGAGTTTATAAGTATTGTGTATTGTGTTTGGCTTTGCCCCCTAAAACCAGAGAGAACTTGGTAAACAAACCATCCTAGGAAATATTTAGGCCATGTGAAATTAGTATGGCGCAGTAGAGCCTTGTTGACACTTACCAAAATGTAAATAAACGTTTGGAGTTGGCACCATGGTTTGGTAAACTTTGTGCAAATCGAAAGTGTAATCGACACACATTAGTACGACAACATTTTAAAGCTGTGTCCACACTGTGTCCACACATAGTCGACGGCCGTCGATTGACATCGGTCGATGTTAGATTGATCGAAGTTGATCGACAGATCGACACAGCTTTGGAGAGATTCGCATTTAGTGCTTAGTCGCATCCACTAAAACTAAAAATATCTGCCTTGTAAGCGACTACCATAAATATTTTGATGGGTGTCCGGAACAATAGAGGTTTTAGGCGCTACAGTCACAAAACTCACAAGGAGGTTGGTACATACAAAAGTACCCATTGAAATAAAGAATGTTGACTCACAGACTAGGTAATTAGAAATGTCTACTTGGTAAAAGATTTAAAGCAGGTTCCCAATAGAGCTTGCCTAAGTAGTTTGGTTCTACAAAAGGCGCTTTTGGATTTAATAAAGAAACTCCAAAGTCCATGAGGTCCAATGTCGATGCATACCTACACAAACAGAAGAAATATGGACGGAGATTAGGGTACATTGATGAAATAAAAAGGTTGGCCATTTTGCTGGGCCTTTTGTATTAAGGAGCGCGGTAGCGCTCCGCCCCGCCAAGTCAAGAAAGTTTGACCGCTCGTAAATAGGTACCTACTGAAGAAATAAGTATACATATACACAGATTTGGTTGGCTGAATGAGCCTTGACGATTATTATTTTTACTGGCCTTGATAAGGCTGTTGGTAAATCCAGCTTAAACCAGCCCCGACCCAACTTTTGACTTTAGTACGTACAAGATTCATTTCTTAAGCTTATCCCTCAGGGGACTTTATCTAAAACTACAAAGACCTATTAGAAAAAACTGCTTCTCAGAAAGAACTGTCCGCGTAATGACTGCAATTGACAATAGTAATGTTCCTATGTAGTCACCTTGGAAAGGGAACTCTGTCTGCTAATCTAGCTGCTCGTTTCCAGGATTTCCTGAATGGAATGAGTCTTGATTCTTTAGCCGGAGTGTAATTTGAGTGCATACACATTACACATGGCTAGACATGTACGATTCAGTGGTAGGTTTTATGAAATCAGCATTCGCAGACTGTTGACCCGAGTACAAGCAAAAAGACCAGTATACGTACCACATAAACTATATGTAGCTCTGAGTTTTAAGGAAAATATCTACCATATTATGAA
>NW_007382037.1:0-2174 GCF_000475195.1 Diaphorina citri | reverse complement strand
GTTTGTTCTCTTTTAGTCCCCCTGGCACCCGTAAGTACATACACATGCGCACTGAAAGTAACAATTGTCATTTACACCCCTTTAAGTCGCTTCTTTTAAAAACGATCTTGACAGTCCCGTTCCAAAAATGGTCAAATCATTTTTTATGGACCTTCCCATGCCGACACGTAGACGTTAACACGCCTCACTTAGTTGCGTTACCCAATTACTAGACATAAAGAATACATACAAAAACCAAAGAGGAAAGAAGAAGAAGAACGAAAATTGAATGTTCTAGACGCTCTCCCCGTCCTGAAAAACTGAACTGGGGGAACTTGTTATTACCCTTCATACGCAGAGATCCAAACCACCACCGACCATACATGAGCATTGACGTCCTAAGTTTTCAGCATTAATTAGGACACATGACTTTGACGACTTTGTCCATGGACACCACATTGGGTATTTTGAATGATGCATGGTGGATATAGGTTTCCTCTAAACATTGTTACCGTTATTCCGAGAGGTCCGTGACCATCAGAGTTCGAGGGAAAACGAATGCAAAAATTACTTATGAGCAACTATTTGGGTCTTTTTTTTAAGAGTTTGACAGAGGGAACTGTAACTGCTATGGTCTTATCGTCCCGAAATCGAAGAGAGAAGGAAGACAGGATAGGAGACAGCCAGCCGTTCCGAGAACGAACATTATTCCATCGGGATAAAATCCGCCCCGGGCGGGAATCGAACCCGCGGCCTAGCGCTTACAAGGCAGACGCACTACCAACTAAGCTAACTAGGCTGGCGGGGCGTCTTTTTTAAGTTTTGAATAAATTGTATGTACATGTTCCGTTGTTTAGTTTTAGAGGTAGGTAATAACACATCTAGGTCTTCTGTTCTAAGCTTTTGTTATATTACTCGTATTTTATCAACCCATGAAATAAACGAGACCTCGTTTAGACTGCTGGGGTAAAGGAACTTCTTAGTCTCATTGCAACAACAACAACAACAACAACAACAACAACAACAACAACAACAACAACACCAACACCAACAACAACACCAACAACAATACCAACACCAACACCACCAACAACAACAACAAAAACAACAACAACAACAACACCAACAACAATACCAACACCAACAACAATCCCCCTCCCTCTCTCCTTCCTTTCCTCCTTTCCTTGAAAAGTTTGCAATCACGAGGAACAAATTATGTATTATGTACGTATTTAGTTATGTAGATTTAGCGATCTATTTTCATTGTTCATTCAAGAGATGAGTCTCTCCATATTATCGTAATAAATTCAAGGTCGAGGAAAAGATTCGGATAATGGCAGTGGATAGTGGTGGATAAGAGTTCTCAAAATTTGGCGTTATTTCTTCACTTGACCTCTATAGTTAGTTACACTATGATTATAGTCAGGTAAAACTTGGAACCTCTAAAAATAATTAACATAGGTAGGTATTTCTTTTATACGGGAAATTCCCAGAAAAGCCTGAAATTCCCAGAAAAGCTTATCTTTTTTGTGACTGGGAATTTCTAAAATAATAATAATCTACCAGAACTTGTGCAATTTGAATGATTAGAAATTAGCAAAAATTATCAAACAATATGAAAAATGATTAGATTGATTAGAAATTTGCCTATAATCAAAGTAAATAGTTACAGGAAAGGAAAAATAAGTAAATAAGTGTACAAAAAAAAAAAAAAAAAAAAAAAAAAAAAAAAACCTGGTTCCACTTCTTCTTCTTCTTCTTATGGGTGATTTTTTGTGGGCATATTTTTTTACACGTGTAGATGGTATCTGTTAAAGCCAGTTTTTTGAAGTATTCCTTCCTTCCTTCTCCATCCTCCATCTATAGTGGTCCCCTTCCTTCTCCACCTCCACTCCAAATCCTTCCTTCACGCATCTATAGATCTCTGGAACTCCGTACCCTACCCCATCCTGAACTCTCTCTCCTTCTTCTCCTTCAAACTTCTCCTGCAAGAGGCTGTCAGTGAAGGGCTATTCTCGGACTCCTGAACCACTCACTCAGATCATCTCGTTCACCTTCGGAGGGCTGGGCAACTGCGAGAACAAATGATGTGTAATTAGCGCTAATGTGTAATTAGCGTGTGTGTGCATGTGTATGTGGGTATGTGTATGAATGATGGTGCGCGTTTGATGTGTACGTGGGTATGTGTATGAACG
>NW_007382036.1:9203-9528 GCF_000475195.1 Diaphorina citri | reverse complement strand
CCCATTCACAATTTCATAATATGTATGTGATATCAAACACGTGTTCTCAAATTTTACATGCCTTGATGGCTGCCTATTTAAAAACATATGTAAAGCTTTCATTTTACATGCCTACCTATTTATTATAACAGCATATGTGTTTAATATAATTATTATGTTACAATATACGTATAGGTAACATATTATGTTAAAAATAATTTATTTTATTTTACATGAATGCAGCTTTCATTTGCGAAATTTTGGATTTTGAATGTACCCAAATAGGTTGGTACTAAATCTTTTGATTCTTAAAAAAAAAAAAAAAAAAAAAAACAGGGAAATACTT
>NW_007382036.1:0-8044 GCF_000475195.1 Diaphorina citri | reverse complement strand
CATAAAAATGAAAAAAGAGTAGTGTGGTAGTAAATAAGCACTAAGACATAATCCTAGAATATGATGAGGATGGAGGTAAGAAGGAGAATGAGGTACATATGGATGGGAGAGAGGGTAAGGCATAAGAGAAAATATCGATATACAACATATGCAAATTCTTGCGATATAGATGGATGGATGTAAAAAAGAGGGGTGTCGTAGAAACAACTTTTACAGCTCGAATTTCAGACGGTGTTTACCGGGGGAAGGAGAAAAAATGTTGTTTTTTTTTTAATTGTCGTTCTTTTTTTTTTTTTTTTTTTTTTTTTTCATGTGGGTAAGGTACGCAGGGTATGGAGGTACCTACCCATGAATTTGTGAATAGAGAATGGAAAAAATAGGTAGAATGGCCAACTTGGATATAGCACTCAATCTGTACTCATTCATACTCTGAGCTTACCAAGAGATGAGACACAAACACTCATTCATTCACAGATTCACACTCTCAAACTCATTCATTCACAGCTTCACACTCTCAAACTCATTCATTCACAGCTTCACACTCTCAAACTCTTTCATTCACAGCTTCACACTCTCAAACTCTCCAAAATCTGAATAATCACAGTCTCACAGAGGTGGACACGGGATACCTCACATATCTGTAGGTGTAGACTGTAGATTACCTACCCTCAGTAGAGTACTGTAGCCAACTGTGGATTGTGGACATAAAATATTATAGAGTGTGTAGACTGCAGACAAGAATACCTATATACCTATCTAGGTACATACCTACTCGTTATTGAAGTGGAAATCTATTGAGAGTTCTTTCACCTCCCTCTCTTTATTTCTGTCGCTCTCTCTCTCTCTCTCTCTCTCTCTCCACACAACCCCAACAAAATATAAACAATCTCTCTCTCTCTTTCTCTCTCTCTCTCTCTCTCTCTCTCTCTCTCTCTCTCTCTCTCTCTCTCAATCTCTTTCTTTCTTCCTTTCTTTCTTTATCAATACATATTACTTATATCTCCCCTCCTCAAGAAAGCCATCTTTGTGGTGTAGTGGTCACTTATTTTAATGCCCTAACCACTAATTTTCATACCTTACCACTAATAAAATTTAAATGTTTAGTTACTCCACTTTGTAAAACCTCACATTAAACCCCATTCTCTTCCATCCAGCTATTATTCGGTCTGGAGCTATTTTTAGACAAATCTTACATTAAGTATTAGATACACACAGTTCCGTCTATTAAGATTTTAAATCTAAAACATGTAAAAATAAATCACGTGGTATTCTAGATTGAGGGGAGAAGGGGGGAAATCCTAATAGGGATGTCTCAATTTTCTTCCTCACCAAGCAAAGAAGATTAGCACTTCCGTATTACCCCACCCTCCCCTAAACCCTATTACTCCTTCCTGCCCTAAACCCTACTTGCCTCCTTCCTCCCCTTAACCCTGCTTCCATCTTACCCTAAACCCTATCCATCCTTCCCAAATTTCAGTGGCGTAGAGTGTGTGTAATATTTCTGATGTGGTATTTACATAGGTAAATAGGGGAAGGGTGGGCAAAACGGACACCTTAAGGGAAATTGATTTTTGTATTTTTTATAGCATACGTTTTTGAACCCTTTGAGTTTTCATATGGTAGCACACTAACATTTCTTTCATGTGGTAGCGCTTGCTCATGTCTAAACATTCATTTCTGTTATTAAAACGCCATCTCCCTAGACCTCTACAAACAAACCGTTTTGCCCGCACATGGTAGGCAAAATGACACGGCCTGTCCATTTTGCCCACCCAGAGAATTTTCCAAACATATGAAACAAAATAAAGGTACAACTTGTTATTATATTAACAAAATGTTTTATAGATACTAGATACGTAGAAGAAGTAAAAAGACTATCACATAAAAAAATAAAAAAAAAAAACAACTTTTAGAATGTAGTTAAGTGGTGCGGGCAAAATGGACACTCTAAGTAGTCTTGTAGTCTGTCCATTTTGCCCGGCTAACAAAGTGGCCATCTTGCCCGTTCTTCGTATTTCTAGAAAATATCACTTTTTTGATTTATAGAAAGCACTGAAACAAAAGGTAAGCACTGCAAAATGACACTCATAAAATTTACTATTGAACAAAATTAAGAAATAAAGCATAACACTTACCGTTGAATTTTGATGATCAAAAAATGCACTCCTCAAAATAACATCGAGACACTATCATTTAACATGACGGCAGATAACTCGCAAACTAAATGACTCTGGGTCCAGAAATTAAATCAAAACAATAATCAGATGCGTACGGCCTAATTGACACAGGTCCCGTGAGAGTGCAGCACAAGACAGTGGAGATTTCACCAAAGTCCATTTTGCCCGCACTGGCCGTCTTGCCCACCCTTCCCCTAAGTTCTGGTTCTGAAGTTGAAGTTGGCAGTCCGTCCACTCTCCACAGTGAACCGAAGTCTATTGATATCAACTGGATACTCATATAAAGGGGACCTCGCTAAGATCAAAGGATTTTGGGTGAATGAAAACAATGTACATAGATTGTGAACCCAACATGTCAGCCTACTTAGCTTGGAAGGTAACCCGTCTGTCTCATAAGCGCTAGGTCGCGGGATAAAATCTTCCCGTGGGCGGATTGGGTTGATTTCTCCTCAACGGATGAGGTTCGCTCTATGGAAATTGCTGCCTTCTCCTATCCTGTCTTCCTTCTCTCTTCAATTTCGGGACGAGAAGACCTTAGCACTCTCACAGTTCCCTCAATTAAACCTCTTGGGGGGAAAAAATAATAACAATAATAATAAAATCCCCCAAAGCACTCTCCACCACTGTGGTTCTGTGTTACTAAAATCCGTTTGTGTAGAAAAGAAGCTTTGTATGTTATTAAGAGAGAATCCTGATGTTTTCTTTTTTCGTGTTAATTTCCACTGAATTAGGATGTAAGATGAAACCCTCTGCTTACTCTGGATGGAAATGCATATATTTTCACACTCTGCAACCCAAGATGAAGCTCTTCTAATGAAAATTAGCACTTTGCTATGCACTGACATGCTTGTTTGTTAAACATCATATAGAGTTGTGTTTATGTTGAACATATATAGAGTTATTTTAAACATATATAGAGTTATGTTAAACATAATGCATGAGATATAAGGTTGATACTCTGTACATAATGCTGTTTGCAAGAGACATAATTATGTACCTAGGTAATAGGTAGGTACGTAAACATATTAGTACATTATATTATTAATGTTGTATGCAGATGATATACATAATAGTAATGTAGTAACATGATATATGTAAACATTATTGTGTATGCAAAATGTTCTTTACAGGTATAGGTACTTATTCGCCTTAGTTAAAGTCACCTAATATGAATGTATAGGTAGTAAGTACCTATCTATAATAGTTAAGTAGGGTGTTTATGTGTCCTTTTGTCAACTATGATGACGTAATTTTAGTTAAAGTCAAGTAAGCATGTATACGGAAGTATGTTAGTGTGTCTTGTGTGATGTAATTAGTAAGTTTATACAGAATAGATGTCATAATAACTTTATAATACTCTTATGCTTATGCTCATTTCAGTCTCATTCTGGCAGGATAAACAAGGTATATTCTATTCTATAATCGTAGAGAAGCTGCGCAATTAATACGTGTACAGTTAATAATTTTCTTTAAATTAGGTTAGGTTAGGTCTTTTTGGGGGATAAGACCTTTAGAAAATAGGAAAATATGTAATAAAAAAAACTATCGAAAACTATCGATGGCGCCGACTATCGATAGTTCTCCTCCTCTACCCCTCCCTCCTATCAGCTCTTCCCCCTCCTCTTCTCTCGCCTTCTATAACATAAATGTCGGAAATTAATGGTGAGGATTTTTAGAGGAAGCTGAGAAATAGGGTAATGGGACCTAATTGAGGAGTAGTACCTACAGTTTTGGCAGCCAGAAATATGGTAGACGGACCTAATTGAGGTGTAGTACAGTTTTTCAATTAAGAAATACAGTAGGAGGACCAAATTATGGCGAAGGATTAGATACCACAACCATTAGATTTGGATGAAATATCACATCAATTGTTCTCCTTGAATAAGGACCAAATTATGGCGAAGGATTAGATACCACAACCATTAGATTTGGATGAAATATCACATCAATTGTTCTCCTTGAATATTTTTTTTTATTTCAATTTGCTCCTAAAATTCCACAATCACTAAGCTCCTATGTAGGTAGTTCAGAGTTTTAAAAAATTCTTTACTTAATCTGTTATCATGTCATCAATATTAAATATCAGTAATTATGTAGGTATGAGTAACTACATATAACCAACATTTAAAATGATAATAAAAGCAGCAAAAACCTCTGTTTTACAGCCATAATAAACTTTTACAGCTCCAAAATATTAAACTCATAAAAAGAGCAGCATTTTTGCTTCACGAGCAATTAGCAGACATTAGCATATTCATGTAAATGAGCTTTTGAATAAAAAGACAAAAAGACTTTTTTGGGCTGTGACGATTTCTTTCGGAGTTATACGGTCTGAATTTTCTGTTTGTTTAATAATAGACAGGGTGGATCAGAAATTAAGGAAATTAATTTACTTTTTCAATCTCTTGTTAGATTTTTAGTCTGTCCTCCCTTTATTATTACAATAGTAATAAAGAGGTATAAGGGACGGACTATTGTCCTCGGTGGTCACAAAACGTTTGGTTGAGATGGTTGCTGCGCTTGGCGGTATTTTGACCGCTTTTGGACAGATTTCGACCGTTTTCTGCGGTTTTTAGCTATAGCGACAAAACGGTTAGAGATATTGTAAAAGTTAGGGTAAAAGAACACTCGAATAAGCATCATTCAATAGTATAAGGAAACTCGTGTGATGTTCACACCAGATTTTTTTGCAATATTTTTGAGGGTAGCACGTCTATCTTGTAATTGCTAGGTTGCGGGTTCGATCACTCCCAGAGCGAACTTTATCCTAAGCTGATTCGTAGAAGCTTAACTCAACCTTTAGGGCTGTCCAGCCCCTACACCTAAGCCTTAGATCGGATCCTAAACAGATAATTGTTGTTCTAGGAGCGGCTGGCTTGAAGTCCTCTTTTCACCTTTGATAGCGGAACGATAGAACCTCAGTATGCATTTACTGTTCCCTCTATCAAATCTTCGGCTTCAGGACAAGTTCCCTCTATCAAACTTTTTTTTCTGATGAAAAATGGAAAAAACTGTTGTTCTAGGAGCGGCTGGCTTGAAGTCCTCTTTTCACCTTTGATAGCGGAACGATAGAACCTCAGTATGCATTTACTGTTCCCCCTATCAAATCTTCGGCTTCAGGACAAGTTCCCTCTATCAAACTTTTTTTTCTGATGAAAAATGGAAAACAAAATGTTTGACCCCACCCTGTATTAAATAATAACAAAATCAGAAAGAATTTATTAATCATTCTCTCCTACTCAGATTACTTCCGTACCGAAGGAATTTTCTCATTCATAAGATAACAAACAGCGAAATATTCATGGTATTGTACAGCAAATATCTAATTTATCCTCTTGAAACCACAGCTGTTCTTTGAGATAATGAAATAAAAATAAATGAATTAATAAAAATGTATGCTTTTATGAAGTAAATGCTCGGAATATCCTTTTGTCATTCAAATCCATAAGAACATTAAGTAAATAAACGCACCTACCAAATACAAAAGTCAATCAGCCCTCTAAAAGAGACTCTCACTAGTCTCACGTTAAATAAAAGAGCATTTTACTTATGAAGTAAATGCTCGGAATATCCTTTTGTCATTCAAATCCATAAGAACATTAAGTAAATAAACGCACCTACCAAATACAAAAGTCTATCGGCCCTCTAAAAGGGACTCTCGCCTCTCACGTTAAATAAAAAAGCATTTATAAAAGAAGCCTCTGCAGTATCACATAAAAGGTTTGTACACCGGAAAACCCGGATTCGATTCCCGACAGAGTCGAATTTTTCCGGCTCCGTGCTTGGAAACGGGGTACACTCAACTTGAGTAGCTACTTTTAATGGAACTTGGTAAACGCAGTTATGGTATCTCATAAAGATTTAAAAAAAATCATTTTTTCCAAGATTTGCATAACAAAGGCAAATTTACCTCCTTGTTATTTCCTTGGAATTCACCCACTCTTAAAATCCCACTTTTAGAATCTCTCTCTAAGAAACTCCTTTCTTTTTCTTTTCTCACCCACTCAGAAAAGTTCGGACCCACTCTCTAGTGAATTAAAGGAAGATTAATATTCCACTCTCGGACCTTTTCTCAATTTCTATTATTCAGTAGGTATTGTTTTCATAAGAGCCACTTTACGCCTAAGACAGGTCGCAATGCCTATGGCATTTATTGCTTTGTTTTTACCTAAAGGTAGGTGGTACCTATTTCTAGTCCTTATTCAATTTTTGAATGAAATCCTTTCAAAGAAAAGTCCAAAACTTTTTTGTTTTAGGTGAAAAGTTTTCATTATTCCTTATTTTTAGAATGAGAATACCCATACCTACCTAGATAAACCTAGAATCCTGGAAAATAGGTTAAGGAAGGTCTAGTTTGAAGAAGTTCCTCGAAAAATGTTCAAAATTTCAAATCTAATATCCGGTGGAAAATTTGTGTGAACGCCTTTTAGCTGAATTAGATATGCAATGTGCTCACTTTTTCTCCTGATTATATGGGGTTTTTGCTTCACTGAAACATAACATTAATACCTATAGTTCATCCAGATCAATGTAACAGCAATGAGTCATCAACCCAAAATGAAGGAACCAATCAGATTGCAGGAAATCCTTACATTATTGCAATTCAGGTAAAGGTCTATTTTTGATAAACTCTCTCTTTTAAAATGCAATGGACGCGGCACATTAGGGATCAGGAAGAGACCGCCGACCGCCTTAACATAATAATAATAATATATACAGAGTTACAGACCTATTTAGGTATATGTACAGTAGAACCTCGATTATATCAACCTTTATTATGTCAACTCCAAAAATCGGGGTTTTTTCCTATCTTTCAAAGAAATCCTATTCTATCAGAGGAAGAGATCATCGAAAGTGTTCAAATAATAACGGCGGAGTCTTTTTTTTTTTTTTTTTTTTTTTCAATAGTAGGTATCTAGATACATGTGTGTAGGTCGCAAATGTCGTGAGGTAGGTCCTGTCCTGTGTACGTATATACAACTATAAATAAGTAGGTAAACATACCTACCTATATATATAGGGTATAGGTGGGTATACAAACGGAGGCAGAATTTCAGACTGTGATGATGGACAAATTCAGTTGTATATAATTATTTGACTGTTGAATGATGTTGATGTATGTACCTGATTAGGTATGTATGTACCTACCTAATAATAATGACGAGTATGTAACTATGTAGGTACCTGCCTGATGGTTATGAAGTAATGTAACTCCAACTGAGTTGGACCAACTCCCACAACTGCTGTCCGGATAGGCAGGCCGACATTCTGAGAATTCTATGTTTGACAGAGCCTTTAGGAAATAAATTATAAAACAATGTAGGAAGCTATTTAGGTAGGAAGGTATAGGTACCTAACCCAACAACTTTTTTTTTATTTTTTCATTCCACCACAATCAGTAATCATTGAAAAGGAATCATATTCTCTATCAAAATCTAATTATGAAGTCTACCCTGTCTATAATACCACTTCCGAAGTTGGTATGATGTTCACGAATCGATAGAAAGATACCTACTTCTTTTAAACTACCAGGATAAGACTGGAATGTCTATTTACTTCCCTGCAAAAATTAGGGGCATCACTCCCCTGTTCAGAACAGTCCAAACCATCCCACCATAAGTTCAGAGCTACCCACATAATTTATGCTAATAAAATGCTGAACTGCTGACCCAAACTTTAAAACTCAAATCCGTTTACTTCAGAGTTCAGATGTATGGCGTGCTTAGGTAAATTTTAGCCCAATAAAATCTCGATTTTTTACACCTTTCTTGAGCTATAAAACATCTACCACCTATAAAATTTGTTCAGACATTTATCTAGCGGTCTAGCCGATAAAATCAATGTTTTTTCTAAGGTTCAGAAACCTA
>NW_007382035.1:0-9790 GCF_000475195.1 Diaphorina citri | reverse complement strand
TCAACCTGAAATATTAGCGATACACACTACGGCTAAACAACTCAAACATCCAAATACAAATTTAATACAATTGACGGAATGTCATGAACATTTTAACAATTGGAAAAATACTGATACAATCCATGAAACACGGAATAAGAGAGGAGTTGACAAGAGGAATTTAATACAAATCAAATCAGATCTTACAAGAAGAAACCTCAAAATATTTTACCAAAATGTTCGTGGTTTAAGAACTAAGACGAAGACATTTTTCCTCAGTACGTTTTCAGTGGAATATGACATTATATGTCTGACAGAAACCAATCTACATGACGGAATATCCGACAGTGAACTATTTAATAACGAATACCAAGTTGTAAGATTAGATAGAGATCTGACAGTAGTTTCTGACAAATCTTCAGGTGGTGGTATACTTATAGCATTTAAAAACCATATAGTTTTCAATATCCTCGACAAAATGAAAAATATAGGTCCAAAATTTGAAAGTTTGTGGGTAAAAATATATAAACCAACAAAAATAGATCTTTGTGTAGTTTATTTTACTCCCCCACAAAAACTAGACACATTAAAGAAATTCTCTCAAACTCTTGATAAAAGGACTCTAGAGGACAATTTCAAACTACTAATAATAGGTGATTTCAATATCGAGACAATAAAAAATAATGAATACGACCTTCAAAAGGGTAATAACATATGTTTAGAAGTATACAACATGTTAACTATGCATAATTTAAAAAGTATCAATCCAATCAAAAATAGCAATGACAAAACACTCGATTTAATTATTTGTGACGAATCAATACAACAATTCATAGAAATAGATCGTACAACAGGACTAGTAAATCCAGATAACCATCATCCACCTCTAGAATTAGAATTAAAATTACAAAATATAAAAAACATTGCAAAGAAGAAAGTTATAAAAACATTCACTTACAACTTCAAAAAAACCAATTGGACAGCTTTACAGGAAGAATGGAATAAAAAGAATTGGGATCAAATGTATGAAATAGAGGACGTAGACACAGCCTTTGATTTTTTTTACAATACATTACACACCATGCTCGAAAATCATGTTCCCAAAAGAAAATCCTCTCAAAACAAAGTCCCTTCATGGTGGTCATCAAAAACTTTAAAATTATTCAAAAGAAAAAACCGAACAAAGAAAACCAAACCAACTACCATTTTCCATCTAAATAGACAAAATATAACTAAAAAAGAATTTCAAAAAAGTATCGAAAATGACTATCGCAAATACATTGTAGGTATATCTAAAAACTTAAAAAAAGACCCTAAAAGCTTTTGGAATTTTGCAAAAAGTAAAAGAAAAAATCTTATACCCAAGTCTTTCATTATTGACTCAAAACCGACAACAGATGACCAAATTATAGCTGACACTTTCTCAGAATATTTCATGACAGTCTATAATGACAACTCATATTCTAATCAACAAACAAATGTTGGAAACCTCATGAATAACTCAGTAATTGACATTTCATTTATATCCGAAATTGACATCAAAAAAGCAATAAAAAAAATACCATCAAACAAAGGCCCAGGACCAGATCAAATTCCAGCCACACTAGTTAAAAATGCTTCAGTCTTATTAATTCCAAAATTACAATATTTATTTAATCTATCAATAAGAAAATCCAAGTTCCCAAAAATTCTTACGCATTCCATCATTACACCAATTCCAAAAAAAGGAAACTTGCAAATGATACAAAACTATAGACCAATAAATAAAATAAATACTTTTGCAAAAATATTCGAGGTAATCATATATGACAAAATCCAAAAAGAAATCATGAACAACATTTGCCCCCAACAACATGGATTCCTAACACAAAAATCCACAGATACGAATCTACTGATAATGGAACATAAAATAACAGAAGCTCTAAACAAAAACGTACAACTAGATGTAATTTACACTGACTTTGAAAAGTTTTTTGACAAAATACCTTTTTCCACCCTCTTAAATGGTCTAAAAACGTTTGGTTTTTCCTCGAATCTAGTTCTTTTCTTCTCAACATATCTATCACGAGAAATGAGGGTCAAATATGGTCATAATGTTTCAAAACCAATGCACCCTACCTCCGGAATCCCACAAGGAAGTAAACTAAGTACTTTGTTTGCGATAATTGTAGTTGACAGTTTAGCAAGGACATTAAAATACTCTGACAGCCTTATTTATGCTGACGATTTTAAGCTTTTTAAAATAATAAAAAAAGAACAAGATTGTATTGACCTCCAAACTGACATTGATTCTGCACAATATTGGGTACAACAACACGGACTATCATTTAACATAGAAAAATGTGAACAAATGTCTTATGTCAGGGGGGGCAAAAACTACAGATACAATTATAACTATTCTATAATGAATAAAAATCTAAAAAAAGTAAATACCAAAAAAGATCTTGGTATAATATTTGAATCAAATGGACATTTCAAAACACACATAAAGGAACTAGTAAGCTCTTGTCTCAAAAGATTAGGTATGATAAAAAGACAATGTGAACAAATTCAAGACATAGACACTATTATTCAATTGTACTATTCCCTAGTCAGATCAAAAACTGAATATGGGGCTATAATATGGAGCCCAACAACAGAAATTTGGAATAAAAGAATCGAGCAAGTACAAAAAAGATTTGTTAGATACCTATTTCACAAAGAAAATGGCTTTTACCCTATGTACCCAGAAAATATATCATACCAAGATCTGATTGACAACCTAAATTTTAAGACATTAGAAGAAAGAAGAAAAGATCAGAGCATCATATTTATTTACAAACTATGCAAAAATATGATCAATAGTCCCGAATTACTATCATATATAAATTTCAAAGTTCCCAATATAAGAATAAGAAACAATCAAAACAATCAGTACAAAATATTCAACATCGATCAGACCAAAATACAATCTCCATTAGAACGGGCAATGCATAATTTCAATAATAGATATGAAGAATTAGACCTGGCAATGAACTTCCAAGAATTTATCAAAGTAATCAAAGGATAGACGTAAGAAATATTATTATCAATACTACCTACCATATTATTATTACTATTTATTAATATTGTATGTTTATTTATCTTTTATACACATTGACACTTATACACTCTTTTATACACATTGACACTTATACACATTGACATTGTATACACATTGACATTGTATACACTTTGACATTGTATACACTTTGACATCCCTTGTATTATTCTATCTCTGTAACACAATAGTATATATCTAGATTTTTTAGGTAGGTAGGTAATTATTTAGTATTAGGTAAATATTTAAATCTTAAGTATACTTATGTCTTATATTATATTATAAAAACTCTGTAAATAGACCTTGCCAAAAGGCCTATTATATCTAAAATAAATAAATAAATAAATACTCCCAAGCGAACAGATCACGTAAGTGTGAATTTTTTTTTTTAGACAAACATACATGGACTTGAAACAGATTTTTAACTACTTGATCTTGATGATTTTTTAAGAGGTTTGACAGAGGGAACTGTAACTACTAGAGTCTTATCTTTTCGAAATCGAAGAGAGAAGAAAGACAGGATAGGAGACAGCCAGGCGTTCCGAGAAAGAACATTATCCGTTCAGGATAAAATCCGCCCCGGGGGAATCGAATCCGCAGTCTAGCGCTTACAAGGCAGAGGCGCTACCAACCAAGCTAACTAGACTGGCTTTTGAACTTTTAATTCACGCAATATTCCAATCAGTCAATCGCCCAATATCTATGTCCAATTTCAGGCCATCACTATAGCAGTCCATACGCCATATCTCTTGATTCCAGCGAATCATAGAACATAGCAACATTGGCAACCAGTTTGGAATATTTCGGCTTGATAATTAGGTACTTCATGGTGAAGGCTTTGAACCGGTCTTGATGAAATTTCATGTTTTGCACCAATCAAAACGGCATTGGTGATTGTACTTGAACCGCGGGAGTGATCAAATTCAGATATCATTGAATATTTATAATTGAAATTTTAGGAACG
Organism: Diaphorina citri; assembly: GCF_000475195.1. NCBI lineage: Eukaryota > Metazoa > Arthropoda > Insecta > Hemiptera > Psyllidae > Diaphorina > Diaphorina citri. The sequence goes on along the minus strand of NW_007382035.1, from coordinate 5,768 downwards.
CCTTTATTGCTTAACCACGCATCACCATACAGGGTAATCTTAACTTTTTGTGGATATGCCAGACCACACTAATTTTCACAAAAAAAAAAGCAGAAGAGAGAAAGAGTAGACGAGTTGATATTTTTAGTGGATGTGCGAAATTACCGAAATTTCTAATTCATTATTTATGAAAGAGGGAAACCAAAGAAAGGATATTGTTTGTTTGATTGGTTTATTTGATTTTGTATTGCAAATTGTAAACAATATTTATTGTTCCTGTTTATTCTATTAGGAACCTCGTAGTCCTGTTGCTACTTCGCGTCGCATAGGTATTTATGTATCCTCTTATGCCACAAGTTTATCAATGACATTAGTAAAGGCCGTAAAGCATTGTAAGCACATTTTATAGCTGCAAACGGACAACTAAGCTTAATGGTTTTATTATTAACTCATTTAAACCGCGGACTGACACTAGATTAGATAGAAGGTCAACGAAGGAAGATAATTCGTAGATTCGTACCAATGAGAAAAAAAAAAAAAAAAAAACTTCGAAAAATGGCACGCGTATAGCTACGAATGTGTGTTTTTTGTGTATTTATATGTTTGTTGTTTGCCTTAAATCCAAGTACGAAAGTTCCTCTGAGGAGTTGTTTGCGAATGAGATATATGTACTAGTAAATTAGATAGAATGTTAATGTTGTATTTTTAGATTGTACCTTGGAACAGCTTTCGCATTACTTCAAAGCACATTATTTTACATCCATGTCTATCCAAGAATGGAAAAGTTCGGTCAGAAAATTTTCGCCCTGACCATGATTCGAACTCAGCACCTCCAGGTTGAGAGTCAGTGCTCTTGACCACAGAGGTGGGCTGATGTTATTCTTGTAGCGGCTTTCAGCCGCTCAGTTTTCCACTCCAGTGTCCAAATCCAGGAACTCTGCAACCTCCCTTGATTTGTTCCAGAGATAAATGTCAATTGTGTCGGGTTTGGTGGGCAGCTGACGAATTACCAACATGGCAAAAATCCCTGGTAGGAAGTTAGCAAAGAGATGACATTTTCTTCGAAATCGAAGGCTCACTTCTCAACCACAGCGTCTGTAAAGTTTCTGAAATGGACAAAGAAAACACAAATGAGACAAACAGATTTTGTTCTCTCGCATCTAAGAGTTAAACCGCAAATTATGTATTTCAGAACTGAGATTATGCATTTTTTTAAAGTTCATTTCACAAGAAACCGGTTCATTAAATTTTTGGTTCAGAGTTTGGATATACATATCAAGTTGTGTTGGAGATTGAAATCAGCATGGATGCTAGACACATTCAAACAAATCCATGAGAACTTTGTTGCTAAGCTCAAATTTTCTCTAGAAAAAATAGAGTCCAATATGCCTTAACTCCACACACAGAAAGCCCACTCTGAGGCTTTGGTGTAGGGGCAACAGCCTCAGAAGATGGGTTAAGCTTATACGAATCTACGACTCGAAATATGCCTTGTTTATCCTGCCTGACTAGGACTGAAAAGTCCCTTTACCCGGGCATCGACATTCTAAATAAAGTCTTGATTTTCAGTCCCGTGAGACATAAACATGAATAAAGGGACTTCTCAGCCCTATCCCAGCAAATTAACAGGGGAAACAAGGTGTACAGGAGTTAAACTTGGTTCTTGGATCTCGTGTCGATTATCACGTTATCAAATATCCAAGGAAACTTGGGGTTAATGAAAAAACACCCTATTTTAAAGTATAAAGGATAACAAAAATTAAAATGGGGTAAATATGGCGAATTTTGGACTTTTCTAAGGTTCCCCTAGAAAAGTAACGAGTGACGAAGTTTTTAGTGGGTTTCCAAGTGAAACTTGAACCCAAATATGCTGATAAAAACAGGACCCCAACCTAGCAACATAAGGTGAAGGAAGTAATATTTAGAAACTTGCAACTCTTGCCACGATAGGATCATGTGTGCACGGTGCTGCTTACTCTAATGTGGTCGCCTGGTATAAGAACTGCAAGCTTGGGATCGGGCATTAGAAAACCATCACCATATCCACGCCTTGTGTCTATAGGATATTTATTTAGTTAAATTCCCTTTTCTTGTAGGTACCAAAGTTGAAAAAAGTTCGAGTCGGGGTTGTGTTTTTTGGGTCACTCGAAAGCTTCTCTCAACCTTCTCGTTACGAAAACTCATTTCCCTAATTAAGCCGGTTTAGACGCATTAGGTTAAGTCTAGTACATAACCCATTCCTGGGGGGAGGGGAATAGTGTTGTACTTTACAAGCTAATGTGAGATTTTCTAAGGGTTTTTCTGCCACCATTCCCCTGCAGTCCTATCTGTAAACTACAACCTACAACATAGTTACCTACTTGTCAGGAGAGTAGGACACTTTCAGTCGGGAAAGAGTTGTGCTAGTTCGCCATAGTGCAGATGTATACGTTTTCTTATCTAGGCAGTTTTTTAGGTAGGTTTGAGTTGAACATTTTTTGGTCGTATATTGTTGTGTTTTTTTTTTTTATCTAATGCGCCTATAAGGTGTGTGTGAATATAAAAACTAACGAAATACACCTGAGGAGGAGAGGGGGGAGTTATTGACCTCAGCAAAAATTTCGGCCGGAGTGCATGGAATGTCGAACGATGGCTCACCATCATTAATAATGCTTTGGAGAAGTTTGTGCATACTCATTTGGGATTTCGGATATTTCTCATTTATTTCGTATGGGACTTATCTTAGTAGGCGTTGTGGGGACATGTTTGCATATGTAGGTATCTATTAATTGGTATAATGTAAACACCCATCAATCGCGTAGATGTTGGACTCCTGTGCCACTTGAGACAAGTTTGGCCATAACCTCTGGAAAACTTAGAAAAGTCCAAAATAAAACGGTGATATTTCGGGGGCAGTCGAACCAAATCCGCGATAATTGTCCTCATTTAATGATAAAAGTTCTTTTGAATACATAAATACATATTCTTAAGAGTACTCTTGCCTATTCGATGTTGTATTTCAGAAGGCAGCGTGAATAATAAATGCCAACCAATATGAAACTGTAGGTCTGGGACTTCGTTGATTATTGATCCGAAAGGCCCAAGTCTCTCAGCCTCTGAGATGGTTTCTGCAGACACTTCTATACATCTTATTGTTTTGAATTTCACCTGTGTGTGGATGGTCCAATAGACGATCTATATCCATACAGTCTGTTGAATCAAATTAGTTCTCATGCACTCTAGCAAGTCGGACTGAAATATCTTATTTCACCGAACCAAGATACCCCGACAGAATCTAAGCTACTTGATGCTAAATTCCAAATCTCGAACACAAAGTGAAAGATTCGAAGGTAAACTTAGTTCATTGGGCAATTTGGTGTCCATCCAAACCAACTCTCGACCTTCTGTGAATAAAAAATGGCGGATTTGATTTCCACTCACCAAGGCTGTCGTGTAATATAATATTTTTTTCTGAGGTTTGATAGCTTGAACGAAACCTATAATTTTGTATGTAAATTGAGCCTCGAGTTATGCTTTGGAATTTAATTATTTCACCTGCAGTTTGGAAGTGCATTTCTTACTTCCACATCTTACCTTGGCCCGGATTTTTGTACTTGAATAAAAAAGTAAAGACTAATGACTTATCTGATGCCTCTTTGACTAATTTGTTGACCTCTTTCCTGGGATTGAATAACCAAATATCATTTATTATTATGTACCTATAACTTAAAACTATTTTGTATGCTGCTTACAGTTTTCCTCAAAACATTGAAGAGTTAATCTTACAAAACACGGTGACTGGAGTGGTTAACTAAGTGGTTACGTATAGAGATGTGATCACCCGCATAGGCTTCCAAACGTTCAATATTCTATTGTCAACATGAAGTTGGGGAAGTCTCCAGAAAGTTTACCATCCGAGCTTAGCTTGATTTTTTTTTTAAGAGGTTTGACAGAGGGAACTGTAACTGCTATGGTCTTATCGTCCCGAAATCGAAGAGAGAAGGAAGACAGGATAGGAAAAAGCCAGCCGTTCCGAGAACGAACATTATCCCATCAGCTTAGTTGGTAGGATAAAATCCGCCCGGGCGGATTTTATCCTACCAACTAAGCTAACTAGGCTGGCAAAAAAGATCTTTTATTTTCACTGCCCTGACGCAAAGACCAGTCCCTATAATATTTGGTTCATCTACTACACCTCAAAGTTTCCATTATTTTCCCTCAAGTCAAACCATTTTTTTTTTATCAAACAATGTAAAACAAATTCAAACAATACCAACTTGGTAAAACTCTCACCCTGCCTCCTCCCCTGATAACGAACGTGTGAAGTGCTGAAGTTCAGTAGAATCATTTCAGCTAAGGTTACACTTCTTGCTGATAGTCAAACTCAGTCCAGCTTTAGTCCAGATTGATTGACCCGAAGAAGAGAGTTGTGATTCTGAGTTGTGGTAATTTTGAGTTGTGACTAGTTCGGAAGAAAATTAGGACTTTATCTGTGTGTTGTGCCGTCGTTAATGGTCGATTATGCCGCTGCAAAAGGTGAGTGAGAGTGCCTTTTCTGGGATTTTTACTTTTTTATAGTTCTTTAGTGTGCTGTGTCGTTTTGGCAAGCCAAACTTTGGGCAGTTCGTCACGTCAATACATTTTTATTGACTAGGTATTTCTCTTCAAAGTAATTAGAAAGTATTGCAATCGGTCCAAATTTTCAAAATCGGGAAATGGGTGGAAAAATTCATTTTAGGGTCACACACACACACACACACACACACACACACACACACACACACACACACACACACACACACACACACACACACACACACACACACACACACACACACACACACACACACACACACACACACACACACACACACACACACACACACACACACACACACACACACACACACACACACACACACACACACACACACACACACACACACACACACACACACACACACACACACACACACACACACACACACACACACACACACACACACACACACACACACATACACACAGTAATAGGAAAAAATGTAGGTAGGTATAAGAAGAAATACTAATAGGTTGGAATGAAAGGATGAAGTAGAGAATAGGTATAATAGAATGACCCCTTTTTTAAGGCTTTTGGGAACAGTGAAATCAAGTTTGTTTGTTTGCTTTTTTTTAAGCCCCAAAATTAGATGATGGAAATCACACTCACCACACACACGCACACCCGGAAACCACTATGGGCGTGTGTTGGAGACTTACAAAAAGGGTGTGCATACAAAATATAAATGTATATTTTTTGGAGTAGGAGATTTTAAGGAGGAGGAAGGGGGGGGGAGGAGGAGAAGAAGGAAGAGGTTTAAGAAGGAGGGGGGATTAATGTGACAGATGGACATGGCAGTAAATCTCTTTCAAATTTGACTAATTAAAAAAGATGTACGTTCTCGGAACGGCTGGCTTTCTCCTATTCTGTCCTTCTTCTCTTTGATTTCGGTACCTACGATGAAACCTTAGCAGTTAGAGTTCCCTCTATCAAACCTCTTCAGAAAAAATCTCTGTTTCTCTCTGATTCTTGCCAGATACCGTGTTTGCAAAAAGTTCCAACATGGGAATTTAGAGTTGCAACACTTAACAAATTCAAAAGTTACAACTTGGAGTAAAGTTCAATTGTATGTATGTACTTAGTTTCTTGGATAGGTATATACATTCCTGAAAAGCAGGTAACAAAGTAACAACTATCACAGAAAGTTACATTTCTCTTTTTATTTATCTTTTTTATTTATCTTTTTCTCTGTCTTTTTTTTTTTTTTTTT
>NW_007382034.1:0-22542 GCF_000475195.1 Diaphorina citri | reverse complement strand
TGGTATTGTCTTAGCTTGGTACTTCTGTATTCTATATGAAGAGTACAAGATATACTAAACGAAACACTACTAAATATACTATGAGCTTAACAACTCACGGGCCGAGTTCACCGGAGCTGGAGGTGTAAAATAACATCAAGCACAAAATTGTACTATTTCTACCGATAGTCTAAATAACTAGTTCGAAGAAATAGTATGATGGGATGTCGTCAACCCGTCCTGAAGCAAGCGTGACGACATAGAATGCTTCAACTCTCAAGAATAAACAAACAATGATGGCGAGTAATTCTAATGTAAAATATTCCGGAAGTAAAATAGTCCCCCGGTCGGATTTCCGGGTGGGGACTGCCTTAGAATTAGTCAAATCAAAAACACCAAGAAAAACCCAAACCTTCAACTTATGTACCTACAACTGTCGAACACTAAAAGGAGAAGATAAATTAGAAGAACTACAACTGGAACTGGAGAAGATCAAATGGAGCGTTGTCGGACTCTGTGAAACCAGAAGGAAAGGTGAAGAGTATTTGAAACTGAATTCAGGACATATGCTTTATCACATAGGCGAAGCTAATGGAAAATACAGTGGAGTTGGATTTATGATCAATAAAGAAATAGCTGATAAAGTTGAGCTAGTAGAAGGAAGTTCTAGCAGAATCGCCCGCCTAGTACTAAAACTAAATGAAAGATATAAGATACAAATAGTCCAAGCATATGCTCCAACCTCCACCTATTCAGATGAAGACGTTGAAACTTTCTACGAAGAACTCAAAGAAATGTATGAGAAAGGAGCTGACTGCCACTTCAAGTTGGTCATGGGGGACTTCAACGCTAAGATAGGAAAGCATAAGGATGGAGATGCTGTCGTTGGAAAATTTGGCGTTGGAGAAAGAAATGATAGAGGTCAAAGATTGATACAGTTTTCTGAAGAGACACGTCTCAAGATCATGAATACCTTCTTCAAAAAGCAAACCCAAAGAAAGTGGACTTCATGAAATAAGAAATGAAATAGACTTTATACTTGCTAACAAGATGGAGACAATCAAAGATGTAACGGTACTAAACAGATTCAATACAGGAAGCGACCACAGGCTTGTTAGAGCAAAGTTGGCGATCGATCTAAGACAAGAAAGGCGGAAACTAATCAGAAAAAAGATTGAGATCATTGACGAAGATAGATTGTTAACAAAACAAGAAGAATTCCAATCATGTTTGAAAGAAAATCTAGAAAATGCATCACCTGAAAATATCGGTGCAGTAATTATGTCAACAGCGAAAGAAGTAGGTGGAACTACATCAAAGAAAAGAAAGAATAAAATAACCGAAGAAACAAAAAGTTTGCTAGAAAGAAGAAGACAAATGAAAATTGATAACAACACAAACAAAATAGAATATTCAGAACTTTGCAAAACCATAAGGCGTAAAATGAAAGATGACATCCAGAGATTCAATATTGAAACAGTAAAAAGAGCAATAGAGGAAAAGAAGAGCTTCAAGAAAGCCAAACAAAAACTCATGATAGGAAAGAACCAATTAATAGCTTTAGATGGACCAAACGGAAGAATTAATGACGGTGAAGAAATCTTGGAACATATAAGATCTTTCTATAAAGAACTGTACGCCAAAACCAATGATGAAGAGCAACTCACTCAAGAAACGAGAAGTATGAATGAGGAAGAAGAGAAAATCCCGGAAATTTTGCCTGACGAAGTAACGAATGCAATCAACCTAATGAAAAAGGATAAAGCCACTGGTGATGATGAGGTTTCAATAAACATACTGAAATTGACTGGAGAGGAAACGGCCATAACACTTGCTAAAATTTTCACCAACTGTTTGATAAATGGCAAAATACCATCCTCTTGGAACACTGCTAAAATAATCATCTTGCACAAGAAGGGCAGCATTTTCGATATCAAAAACTACAGACCAATCTGCTTATTGTCATGTATCTACAAATTACTTACAAAAATATTAACAATCCGACTCACCAACACATTGGATTTTGCCCAGCCAATCGAACAAGCGGGCTTTAGAAGCGATTTCAGTACAATCGATCATATACATTCTCTACGTGAAATCATTAGTAGAGCCCACGAGTATGAAATGCCTCTTTGTATTTCATTTGTCGACTTCGAAAAGGCATTCGATTCTGTCAAGTATTCTGCAGTGTTTGAAGCTCTAAAAGAACAGGGTATACACAAGACTTACATCAAATTACTTGAATACATCTACCTAAACTCATCAGCCTATGTCTTTGTAAATAAACCCACTAAGGAATTTCCCATCAAAAGAGGAGTGAAACAAGGAGACCCTATTTCACCCAAGTTATTCTCTGCCGTGTTAGAAATGGCAATGTCCAAAATACCCTGGAACGATAGAGGAATAAAAATAAATGGCCGAAGACTGAACAACTTGCGCTTTGCTGATGATATTGTCCTTTTAGCAACAAACACATTAGAACTTCAATCCCTGACACAAGATCTCGCCATTGCAGCAAAAGAAATAGGCCTAAAAATGAACATATCAAAAACTAAAATAATGTATAACGAGTGGTGCACTGCAGGATACGTGTCAGTCGATAACAAAAATCTGGAACAAGTTGAAGAATACGTATACTTAGGACAGTTGATAAATCTGAAAGGTGATTTTAAACCAGAGATATTTAGAAGAATAAACCTAGGATGGCGTGCATATTGGAAAAACGCAATGGTATTTAAATCTAACATGCCACTAGAATTGAAAAAACAAGTGTTTGACCAATGTGTCCTGCCTGTGCTAACGTATGGATCCGAAACATGGACGTTGACAGAGTACATCAAAGGAAAATTAAGAACAGCTCAGAGAGCGATGGAACGGTCCATGCTAGGCGTAAAGAAACAAGATCGGATAAGAGCAACAACAATAAGAGAAAAGACAAAAGTAAAAGATATAATAGAAAGAGTCAAAACAATCAAGTGGAAATGGGCAGGTCACATTGCGAGAAGATTTGACGACAGATGTTCTAAAGCAGTAAACGAATGGAGTCCTAGAGAATTAGTTAGACCCAGAGGCAGACCACCCAACCGATGGGACAAAGATTTGAAAGGAGTAGTTGGCAAGAACTGGCAAAAATCCGCTCAAGACCGCGAATTCTGGAAGCGTAATCTACATAATTACTTGGCATCATAATCTACAAATTTTCCAACCCTGTTTTAGCACCTTGGAAAACCCCCCCAAAATTAAAAAAAAAAAAAAAAAATGAAGTTCATAGTTTCAACACAAATAATTGATAAATTGTTTTTGGTTTTTAGATTTTTGACATGTTAAACTTACTAAAACCCACAGTATTGCAACGTGTATGTACTACAACACAGGGTGTTTGGAGTTGATTTATACCGGACGTCACCAATGTCTCAACTGGAGGTTACGTGGAGAAATGGGCCCATGGAGATCCCCAAGAACTGTCCATTTTGGGGACAGTATTATGTATATTGATGGAGGACTCTGTATCTTTGTGAATTTCCATTTATATTTTTGAAAATGAAGGGAAGTAACTGATAACCCTGTGAATTGTATCAGTTACTTTCCTTCATTTTCAAAGACAGTATTATGAATTGGATGCAAACTTTTCAGAACCACATTATATTCCTTTCAATCTACAAAATACGAAGTGATAAAAAAAAAAGTGAATAAAAAGATATGGACCCCGTGGGTCAGAAACTGGAGCCGGCCTTGAAATTGTGGCCCGAGCAAAAAATAATTTCCAATGTGTTACGGGTGGTGGCCAAAATTTAAGCCTTTTATCTCAAGCCGTTCAAAAGAAATGCTCAGGTTTTCAAGTTTTCATACTTTTTCATCACTCTGTATATTGCCTACAGATGACCATGTTATAACGGTTTATACAGAAAGTAAAAAAAAAAATCTCCAAACATCTACCCTCCAGTTGACTCCTTGGTTATACCCCGGATATTTGCCTTGTAGTAACCAGCGTGTATTAATCCCAGTTTAGTTGAAAGCTTCGTAGTTTTGCCAACAAATGATGAGTCCATGGGGGAAAACAATGAGGATCCCCAAAATTAATAAATAATTAGTATAATGTTATACCAGTCGCTGGAAAGAAGGAAAGCCAGAAGGAAGTATGTAAATAGGGTGGGTTGGAGTAATTTTGAGACAAATAAAATTTTGAGGCATCTATTTTAAAGGTATTGGGGGAATAACTATACTCGTCTTTTACACGTATTTAATTACATAAAGAACTGACACATGATTTTAAAGGTATCGAATGGCATGCTGATGGAGTACAGCAGCAGTCTTCTGAAAGATCGTTTTTTATGTTGAAATCTGTCGAGCTCACTATGTAATTCAGTTCAGTTTACTTCAGTTATTATCATATATCCTGCCTCGGAGTTGTAGTGGTAAACAGGAGGGCGTCAATATAATTTGAGAATTTGACCACAATAATAGTAGCAGCCTACTGCTAGAGTAAAGGGACTTTTCAGTCCTATGCGAGCAGTATAAATAAATAACCATTATTATTTTCATTAAACTAGGTGTCTCAAAATTGCCCCAACCCAACCTTACAACCTGCCTCTTTCGTTCACGCTTTCCAGCGCCTTTGTGACCTCTAAATCCACACCCTCATTCCCCCCTCCACGGACTCATGGCATAGTTTTCCCCCGCCCGTCGCATCGTACTAACCCCGCGTGCAAATACTAACCCATATTTCCCTCCTCCGTGTATTTGTGCCTTAGCCTCCGAGCCTAACCTTCTGAAACAACGCCTCAAGCATCGCGTGTTCGAAACCTCGCGCGTTAGTCCACTAACCCGGCGTAGAGAGCAACGGGTTCTGGTCAAGCGAAAATCTCAGCTCACAAGTAAGTTGCCCTCACCCACTGTCTGAAAATTTAGTGGAAAGTTTACATATCCCTTCATAAAAAATCTTACATATTCTTGAGAGTTCATTACAACGGTCAGTACATTAATTAGACTTTATCATGGACACTCGTTGCTGTTTTGAAAGCACAGAAAAGGTAGAACAGCCGCGGTAGACAATAAAAATACACCGAAAAAAGACGGACTTTTCTGTGTACTTTTATCGTCTACCGCGGCTGTTCTACTACCTAACCTCTTCTGGGCTTTTAACACAGCAACGAGTGTCCATGACAAAGTAAGGAAAGTTAAAATAAGGCCAGTCTAGTTAGCTTGGAGTTAGCGCGCCTGCCTTCTAAGTGCTAGGTCTCGGGTTCGATTCCCGCCCCGGGGCGAACTTAATCTTGAACAGATAAGGCTTTCTCCTATCCTGTCCTCCGTTCGATTTCGGGACGATGGGTAATGGGACTGAAGATCTGGTTACTCAGTCTTTAATAGGGAATTTTAGGAGAGCTGCATCATATCACATGAAATTAGTAATCTTTACGCTTTCTTATTACTGGTGCAGGGTTTTTGATGCCATTATTATTACCAATGATAGTTAGCTCTTGCTAGTAGTTGGGCCCATGGTCTTATGGAGCAATGCACCGTATTCTATTAGTACAAATGCTGTCTATTTCACATTATTTTATGCTTATAATTCAAAGCAAATAGAAGAGATTTTAGCCCCACCCTTGGGGAAACATTGCTGTTCTTTGTGATTGTTCAATTAGTAAACAAAGTCTGTGAAAATATTTCCTCAAAGGGTAAGCTTAAATCTCCCGAATTTGGTATGAATATAAGCCTAGATAAAGTATACCAATTTATGCTGTATTATTAAAAGCTGTTTTACACCTGCCGTTAGACTGACCAATATTTGATGGCCCAATCAGAGTAGAGTAATTTATCCGCCTTTGCAAAGGCTCTACTTGGATTTATCGGTTCTGGATATTGGTCGATTTATCGGGCATATGTAAGTCGGGCTTAAACTGGTGATGGTCTGCACTCAGACGCTTTTTGCAAGATGCTGCTAGAACTTAGATCCCAATTTCTCAATCTAGATGCAGTTTTCAAATGAGAATTCCAAACTTCTCCACCGAGATCCTCTTTGAGAATAATGGTGTGCTAATCTCGTTTGCCATGTTTATTTTCAGTTGATGCTTCTGGTAGTACCCCGGAGTCGGGACCAAATTCTCCCACCGTAGTGCTGAGTACTTCCTCTGGGGCAAATACTCCTATTGTAGAGGTAAATAAATATGATCTTCATCTTAATATCATTCAAATGAAACCGTGGCCCACAGAGTGAGTTTAAACTCGGTTTAATCTGATGAGCTGAAATTTTTAAAAATCAACCAATCAGATTGCTTAATCCGATAGTTAAACTCAAACCGAGTTTAAACTCACTTTGTGGGCCACTTTTTCGTTGAAAATGGGTGCATTTTGTCTCTACCCTAAACTCATCATCCACCTCCTCATGTTGAAAATTTCACGACACCATGATATTACATTATGTTGCTTGGAAACTCGTAAAAACTAAAATAGCCATTACCTAAGCCAAGACATTAACGTATGTCAGTATGACGAACTGCGATAAAATAATTATTCAAAATTTCAAACGTCATGTTAATGAACTAGGAATAGAATAGGTATGTTGTATAACCTGCCTCGGGGGTGTAGTGGTCCAGACGCTCGTCTGGTAAACAGGAAAACAGGAGGTTTTTTTCAACTTATTTATAGAAAATCTGGGATATGGGAAAAGTTTGGGATTTAGATCTAAGTTTTAATTTGACGATTTTTCATGCCAGTCCGGTTTTTGCGAATAAAAAATCTGGGAAGTGAGAAAAGTTTAGGATTTAGTCTTGATGCCACTTTTCCGCGATTTGTGAGTTGATAATCTGGGGAAGGTGATCATTTTCTTCCACAGTGGGGGAGAACACCCTGGTTGTTTGTTAGATGCCTTTGACCCATAAAGTTGAACACCTGATGGTCGTGCAGATAGAGGATAATGAAAATGTGGATTATTGACGGTATTGTCGAATTGTCCAGCCTGGTGAAATAGAGAACACGATACAATGAGCCAAATAACAGGATAATGATGATGATGATGATGACTTTTTTTCCCCAAGTTTTAATTTGACGATTTTTCATGTCTCTCCGTCCCTCACATTTTACTAATTTTCTCTGACACGAGTTAAACTACATACGTTGGAATATTAATCACACAAGACAAATGACATGCAATTCCTAATGCGAAGTTACCACGATGGAAATTAAGGACTTTTTCAATAGTACTTTTTTGTTCGCACCTGTTTGCCAAATATAACATAGCATGCCATGTTGTAGGGATATAAATTTTGCGACATGACGTTTTTCTACATATGCATATGGGGATTTTTATGAAATTTGCAAAGTTCAACACAGAAAAAAAAATTGATCGTTGAATGTTCGGTAGAATTGAGCTTTTGCAGGTCCCTATGGGATCGGCATAGCTCCTAAACGAAACGAAGGTAGCTTTGACGAAAAATAATTTTAAATAGCCTCCAGAGCACTGAGGCAACATGGAGGATGTTACAGTGATACAGTGAAGCATAATGACTCAAGGCAACATATAACATGCTCCAAGAATATATCAATCCAATGCAAAATGTTTGTAACATGTTGCAAAGGCCTCATGTTGAAATACAAATGAAAAGTCATGTATAAAATCAATAAACCTTCCAATGAGCACAAATTGTTGTAATAGGCAGTCGTGAAACCTGCTTGCAACATGTTGCTTGCTCCAAGACCATATCAATCCAATGAATGCTTCATATTGAAATACCAATGAAAAGTCATGTATAAAATCAATAAACCTTCCAATGAGCACAAATTGTTGTAATAGGCAGTCGTGAAACCTGCTTGCAACATGTTGCTTGCTCCAAGACCATATCAATCCAATGAATGCTTCATATTGAAATACCAATGAAAAGTCATGTATAAAATCAATAAACCTCGTGATCAAGCCTTGCTTTTACAGACGTTTAATGTTTATGAGGATACCATTTATAATAATTTATATGAAGTTTTCTTGTTCAGTTCAATATGTTGTATTGACAATAAATTCAAACTAAAAATAGTGGTTAGACTAATTAGCACACGATTTACTAATTTTCTCTGACACGAGTTGAACAACATATGTTAGAATATTAATCACACAAGACAAATGATGACATGTAACTCACAATAGGAAGTTACCACAATAGAAATTAACAACTTTCTCAATAAGTACTTTTTTTTGTTCGCACCTGTTTGCCAAAAATAACATAGTATGCGATGTTGTAGGGAAATAAATTTTGCGACATGACGTTTTTCTAGCGTTACAAAATATATCGGGATACTTAATTATACCAACAACATTTTAATACTTCCCTTATTAATAGGATAAGAAGAATAAAAAGTAAAAAGTGGTAGTTTTAACATCTCCAACAATGATCATGTAAAGAGAGGTAGTTTGAACATCTCCACCTGTTTAACGTTATTTGACGAAAACTCGTTAATGGTGCAGAAACAAATTTTTATCAAATAACGTTAGAGTTCCAGGGTTTATACGCGACCTGGAAAAACTGGAAAAGTCATGGAATCTGAAAATCTTTCAGAAAGTCATGCAAAATCGTGAAAATTTAAAGAAAACCGGGAAAAGTCATGGAATTTGCCACCCGGTCAAAAATTAAAAATTTTCAAATTAAATATCAAGTTTTTCCGAAAAACGGCCTGTGGCGCATTCCCCCTAATGTTCCTTGACGTTCTGCATATTGCATATTATTCAGATGAAGGGGTAATCTTACTGATTTCTTAAGTACCTCCGCCCCCTAATTTTCTGGAAAACTCATGGAAATTTTCTGGAAAAGTCATGGAATTTCATTTCGGGAAAAGCGTATAAACCCTGACATAATAATGAAGCTCTAAGGGTTAGGTGGTAGAGAACGCCTCCGGTGTTAACCTCGCTTAGTGGTTACCTTCCACTCAAGAGTCCATTATTCTTATTCAAGTATCTATTTTGTTTGATTCCAGGAAGGAGAGCCTGCTTACGGCAAAGGTTCGGACCAGAATGGTAGCATGTGTGATTTAAACTCCCTCTATACTTCTCCCTCCATGCCTAACATCTCTTTAGGCAGACCCCCCTCAGCCTCGGTAAGTACAATAGAATATAATATACCCTGTTTATCCACTTTATCCCGATCGAAAGAGACCAAAAGTCCCTTCACTGCCGCAGTCCAAACAAGGTTTTATGTATTTGCTATTTTCCAAACAAGGTTTTATCTATTTGGTACAATATTTTTCAAATAAAAAGATAATGTTCCCCCGAGTGGGATTTGAAACTGCTACTCGTACCTTTCGCTTGCAATGCAGGCGCGCTTCCTACATAGCAAGGTTTCATTACTGTAACTGCTGGGATCTTATTGTCCTGAAAGCGAAGAGAAAAGGAAGACGATAGAAAGCCAGCTATTCCGAGAACAAACCTTATCTGTCTAGGACAAAATCCACTCCCGGTGGGAATCGAACCCGTGACATTTTTGCTTATTTGGACTACCACCTATTTGTGCTACATTTATCCTGACTACCCGAAGGGGTATATTTGGTATTGTCTTAGCTTGGTACTACCCGAAGGGGTATATTTGGTATTGTCTTAGCTTGGTACTACCCGAAGGGGTATATTTGGTATTGTCTTAGCTTGGTACTACCCGAAGGGGTATATTTGGTATTGTCTTAGCTTGGTACTACCCGAAGGGGTATATTTGGTATTGTCTTAGCTTGGTACTACCCGAAGGGGTATATTTGGTATTGTCTTAGCTTGGTACTACCCGAAGGGGTATATTTGGTATTGTCTTAGCTTGGTACTACCCGAAGGGGTATATTTGGTATTGTCTTAGCTTGGTACTTCTGTATTCTATATGAAGAGTACAAGATATACTAAACGAAACACTACTAAATATACTATGAGCTTAACAACTCACGGGCCGAGTTCACCGGAGCTGGAGGTGTAAAATAACATCAAGCACAAAATTGTACTATTTCTACCGATAGTCTAAATAACTAGTTCGAAGAAATAGTATGATGGGATGTCGTCAACCCGTCCTGAAGCAAGCGTGACGACATAGAATGCTTCAACTCTCAAGAATAAACAAACAATGATGGCGAGTAATTCTAATGTAAAATATTCCGGAAGTAAAATAGTCCCCCGGTCGGATTTCCGGGTGGGGACTGCCTTAGAATTAGTCAAATCAAAAACACCAAGAAAAACCCAAACCTTCAACTTATGTACCTACAACTGTCGAACACTAAAAGGAGAAGATAAATTAGAAGAACTACAACTGGAACTGGAGAAGATCAAATGGAGCGTTGTCGGACTCTGTGAAACCAGAAGGAAAGGTGAAGAGTATTTGAAACTGAATTCAGGACATATGCTTTATCACATAGGCGAAGCTAATGGAAAATACAGTGGAGTTGGATTTATGATCAATAAAGAAATAGCTGATAAAGTTGAGCTAGTAGAAGGAAGTTCTAGCAGAATCGCCCGCCTAGTACTAAAACTAAATGAAAGATATAAGATACAAATAGTCCAAGCATATGCTCCAACCTCCACCTATTCAGATGAAGACGTTGAAACTTTCTACGAAGAACTCAAAGAAATGTATGAGAAAGGAGCTGACTGCCACTTCAAGTTGGTCATGGGGGACTTCAACGCTAAGATAGGAAAGCATAAGGATGGAGATGCTGTCGTTGGAAAATTTGGCGTTGGAGAAAGAAATGATAGAGGTCAAAGATTGATACAGTTTTCTGAAGAGACACGTCTCAAGATCATGAATACCTTCTTCAAAAAGCAAACCCAAAGAAAGTGGACTTCATGAAATAAGAAATGAAATAGACTTTATACTTGCTAACAAGATGGAGACAATCAAAGATGTAACGGTACTAAACAGATTCAATACAGGAAGCGACCACAGGCTTGTTAGAGCAAAGTTGGCGATCGATCTAAGACAAGAAAGGCGGAAACTAATCAGAAAAAAGATTGAGATCATTGACGAAGATAGATTGTTAACAAAACAAGAAGAATTCCAATCATGTTTGAAAGAAAATCTAGAAAATGCATCACCTGAAAATATCGGTGCAGTAATTATGTCAACAGCGAAAGAAGTAGGTGGAACTACATCAAAGAAAAGAAAGAATAAAATAACCGAAGAAACAAAAAGTTTGCTAGAAAGAAGAAGACAAATGAAAATTGATAACAACACAAACAAAATAGAATATTCAGAACTTTGCAAAACCATAAGGCGTAAAATGAAAGATGACATCCAGAGATTCAATATTGAAACAGTAAAAAGAGCAATAGAGGAAAAGAAGAGCTTCAAGAAAGCCAAACAAAAACTCATGATAGGAAAGAACCAATTAATAGCTTTAGATGGACCAAACGGAAGAATTAATGACGGTGAAGAAATCTTGGAACATATAAGATCTTTCTATAAAGAACTGTACGCCAAAACCAATGATGAAGAGCAACTCACTCAAGAAACGAGAAGTATGAATGAGGAAGAAGAGAAAATCCCGGAAATTTTGCCTGACGAAGTAACGAATGCAATCAACCTAATGAAAAAGGATAAAGCCACTGGTGATGATGAGGTTTCAATAAACATACTGAAATTGACTGGAAAGGTCTCGATACTAGTGAGCCCTAAAATCCCAAGCTCTTTCTTAGGGCCCTAAAATCAAGGACTTCGAGGCCCAAAAAGGTACAATCTCTAATTCTCTATATTTTCCACGGACTTACCGATATTACAGAACATGAAGCACAAGACGAGGAACTTCCTCGTGCACGCGATAGACCAGGCCTTCTTGAACGTTTGCCACGCCCCCTCCGTGTTCTGAGTTAACGCAAACTCCTCCCTGTCTGTGATTGGCTCACACGTTCGGCCATCCTCGGTTGATTTCGCCTTGAGGTGATTGTCCACTTCGCCTTTGTCCGGCTTGGGAAGGAGGAGGAGCAATGCACCACCCACATTGAGAATGATGGTGAGGAAAATGATCACGGTTTGACGCGTGGACTCATCGATGTACTTTTTGCCGAGGAACGCGAAGTAGATGAAAAGGTTGCCCGAAATGGATCTGAAGGGAAAAACCGTAATAAAGCAATTACAGATAGAATATTATATTCGAAATGGGAAGTATACAGGGTGTATCACAAAGCTATGTCAAGCCGAAAACGACGAATAGTACAGGTCAAGGCCTACAAAAAGTTCCCCGGACATTTTTTCAAAATCCCCAGAATATCCGAGATATCCGCCATTTTGTGTTTTTTCAGGTACCCCGACCTTGCTCCAATTATTTGACCATGGTACAAAATGTGTTAAAGCTAGAAGAAAAATAGTTAGATGTGTAGGTAGAAGACAATATGTATTACCTTTCTTTTAAGACCAATTTCATTTCGAAAAAAAACACAAAATGGCGGATATCTCGGTTATTCTGGTGGGGATTTCGAAAAAATGTCCGGGGAACTTTTTGTAGCCGCCCTTGACCTGTACTATTCGCCATTTTCGGCTTGACATAGCTTTGTGATACACCCTCTAGTGTTTCTTCTCGCCCATCTGATGAGAGGAATACTATGGGATGGGCAAGCTACGACACAGACCACATGCGTCTAATGCAGCAGTAGTTGTTTCATTGCTACGAAATAAAAACGGCGGTGGAACACTCATCTTTTCAACTATGCTTATAAAGTGCCTGGTCAAATTCAGTGTACGCAATACGTATCAGTATTAATACATTGCACATTGCATACACAACGAGTTTCACGGCATTCATACAAATCGCAACTCTCCAGATTTGAATTCTTCGCCTTTACTATAGGAGCCAGCCAGCCTAGTTTGCTTGAAGCGTTTCGCGTCTGCCTGGTAAGCGCTAGGTCGCGGATTTGATTCCTGCCCAGGGCGGACTTTATACTAAACAGATGAGGTTCCTATCCTGTCTTCCTTCCCTCTTTGCTTTTGGGACGATAATAGAGTTCTAAAAAAATCCATTTGAGATTATGTCCTAGTCAATAACTTCAAATTACGATCCGTGTATAGACGGCCTTCTGAGATAATCAATCAGGCAATGGACCAAAGAAAATATATTGTACTGCTGTGGCTAGATCTAACCCGAGCCTTTGAAACCATCTCTCATTCGAATCTTGTACAGAAATTTGAAGATATAGGGTTTAAAAACCAAATATTTAAAGATTATTTTCAGAACAGGAGCCAAACAACCAAAATTGGGAAGACGTTGAGCGAAAAAATAACACTGGAAGATGGTTTAGTAACCGGATCTATTAATAGCCCGAGTTGGTATAATATTTATACCCACGATATTCAATATCTGAATATATCCAGTCAACTTAAAATGTTTGCTGACGATTCTTGTTTAGTGGCAATTCATAGGAACCTCGACATGGCAGTACAAATGGCACAGCAAGATTTCATTGTTATACAGAAATACTTTTACAACAATGATATTTATATCAATGAAAAGAAAACAGAAGCCATGATCATGGGAGTATCCCGTGGAATATCGGAGATAAACCAATATCCACTCAAATGTCACAGTAGAGCTTGTTTGTACATAGAAACATACAAAAGTCAATGTCAATGTCCCATCATAAAATATTCAGAAAACTGTAAA
The DNA here is from genome assembly GCF_000475195.1 of Diaphorina citri. Classification (NCBI taxonomy): domain Eukaryota; kingdom Metazoa; phylum Arthropoda; class Insecta; order Hemiptera; family Psyllidae; genus Diaphorina; species Diaphorina citri. The sequence goes on along the minus strand of NW_007382034.1, from coordinate 8,964 downwards.
TATCTAGGAATAAATGTTGATAACAAGTTCAAAATGAAAACCCATGTAAATTTATTATGTAAAAAACTGCGTGTCCTACATTACCAATTTCAAAAGTCCAATGTAAATATGTTATCTACTAAAACAAAGCTGCTTCTATATAATTCATTGGTAGAATCCTTGTTGAGATATGGAGTTACTATTTATACGTTTGCACCTACCTACATCCTGGAACCTTTGAACAGTATTCAAAGAAGAATAATAAAATACCTGTTTGTACATAATAGTAATAATAATAGCGAGGAGACCCAGCAGTTGAAATTTGGAAAGAAGGAAAGCCAGAAGGAAGTATGTAAATAGGGTGGGTTGGAGTAATTTTGAGACAAATAAAATTTTGAGGCATCTATTTTAAAGGTATTGGGGGAATAACTATACTCGTCTTTTACACGTATTTAATTACATAAAGAACTGACACATGATTTTAAAGGTATCGAATGGCATGCTGATGGAGTACAGCAGCAGTCTTCTGAAAGATCGTTTTTTATGTTGAAATCTGTCGAGCTCACTATGTAATTCAGTTCAGTTTACTTCAGTTATTATCATATATCCTGCCTCGGAGTTGTAGTGGTAAACAGGAGGGCGTCAATATAATTTGAGAATTTGACCACAATAATAGTAGCAGCCTACTGCTAGAGTAAAGGGACTTTTCAGTCCTATGCGAGCAGTATAAATAAATAACCATTATTATTTTCATTAAACTAGGTGTCTCAAAATTGCCCCAACCCAACCTTACAACCTGCCTCTTTCGTTCACGCTTTCCAGCGCCTTTGTGACCTCTAAATCCACACCCTCATTCCCCCCTCCACGGACTCATGGCATAGTTTTCCCCCGCCCGTCGCATCGTACTAACCCCGCGTGCAAATACTAACCCATATTTCCCTCCTCCGTGTATTTGTGCCTTAGCCTCCGAGCCTAACCTTCTGAAACAACGCCTCAAGCATCGCGTGTTCGAAACCTCGCGCGTTAGTCCACTAACCCGGCGTAGAGAGCAACGGGTTCTGGTCAAGCGAAAATCTCAGCTCACAAGTAAGTTGCCCTCACCCACTGTCTGAAAATTTAGTGGAAAGTTTACATATCCCTTCATAAAAAATCTTACATATTCTTGAGAGTTCATTACAACGGTCAGTACATTAATTAGACTTTATCATGGACACTCGTTGCTGTTTTGAAAGCACAGAAAAGGTAGAACAGCCGCGGTAGACAATAAAAATACACCGAAAAAAGACGGACTTTTCTGTGTACTTTTATCGTCTACCGCGGCTGTTCTACTACCTAACCTCTTCTGGGCTTTTAACACAGCAACGAGTGTCCATGACAAAGTAAGGAAAGTTAAAATAAGGCCAGTCTAGTTAGCTTGGAGTTAGCGCGCCTGCCTTCTAAGTGCTAGGTCTCGGGTTCGATTCCCGCCCCGGGGCGAACTTAATCTTGAACAGATAAGGCTTTCTCCTATCCTGTCCTCCGTTCGATTTCGGGACGATGGGTAATGGGACTGAAGATCTGGTTACTCAGTCTTTAATAGGGAATTTTAGGAGAGCTGCATCATATCACATGAAATTAGTAATCTTTACGCTTTCTTATTACTGGTGCAGGGTTTTTGATGCCATTATTATTACCAATGATAGTTAGCTCTTGCTAGTAGTTGGGCCCATGGTCTTATGGAGCAATGCACCGTATTCTATTAGTACAAATGCTGTCTATTTCACATTATTTTATGCTTATAATTCAAAGCAAATAGAAGAGATTTTAGCCCCACCCTTGGGGAAACATTGCTGTTCTTTGTGATTGTTCAATTAGTAAACAAAGTCTGTGAAAATATTTCCTCAAAGGGTAAGCTTAAATCTCCCGAATTTGGTATGAATATAAGCCTAGATAAAGTATACCAATTTATGCTGTATTATTAAAAGCTGTTTTACACCTGCCGTTAGACTGACCAATATTTGATGGCCCAATCAGAGTAGAGTAATTTATCCGCCTTTGCAAAGGCTCTACTTGGATTTATCGGTTCTGGATATTGGTCGATTTATCGGGCATATGTAAGTCGGGCTTAAACTGGTGATGGTCTGCACTCAGACGCTTTTTGCAAGATGCTGCTAGAACTTAGATCCCAATTTCTCAATCTAGATGCAGTTTTCAAATGAGAATTCCAAACTTCTCCACCGAGATCCTCTTTGAGAATAATGGTGTGCTAATCTCGTTTGCCATGTTTATTTTCAGTTGATGCTTCTGGTAGTACCCCGGAGTCGGGACCAAATTCTCCCACCGTAGTGCTGAGTACTTCCTCTGGGGCAAATACTCCTATTGTAGAGGTAAATAAATATGATCTTCATCTTAATATCATTCAAATGAAACCGTGGCCCACAGAGTGAGTTTAAACTCGGTTTAATCTGATGAGCTGAAATTTTTAAAAATCAACCAATCAGATTGCTTAATCCGATAGTTAAACTCAAACCGAGTTTAAACTCACTTTGTGGGCCACTTTTTCGTTGAAAATGGGTGCATTTTGTCTCTACCCTAAACTCATCATCCACCTCCTCATGTTGAAAATTTCACGACACCATGATATTACATTATGTTGCTTGGAAACTCGTAAAAACTAAAATAGCCATTACCTAAGCCAAGACATTAACGTATGTCAGTATGACGAACTGCGATAAAATAATTATTCAAAATTTCAAACGTCATGTTAATGAACTAGGAATAGAATAGGTATGTTGTATAACCTGCCTCGGGGGTGTAGTGGTCCAGACGCTCGTCTGGTAAACAGGAAAACAGGAGGTTTTTTTCAACTTATTTATAGAAAATCTGGGATATGGGAAAAGTTTGGGATTTAGATCTAAGTTTTAATTTGACGATTTTTCATGCCAGTCCGGTTTTTGCGAATAAAAAATCTGGGAAGTGAGAAAAGTTTAGGATTTAGTCTTGATGCCACTTTTCCGCGATTTGTGAGTTGATAATCTGGGGAAGGTGATCATTTTCTTCCACAGTGGGGGAGAACACCCTGGTTGTTTGTTAGATGCCTTTGACCCATAAAGTTGAACACCTGATGGTCGTGCAGATAGAGGATAATGAAAATGTGGATTATTGACGGTATTGTCGAATTGTCCAGCCTGGTGAAATAGAGAACACGATACAATGAGCCAAATAACAGGATAATGATGATGATGATGATGACTTTTTTTCCCCAAGTTTTAATTTGACGATTTTTCATGTCTCTCCGTCCCTCACATTTTACTAATTTTCTCTGACACGAGTTAAACTACATACGTTGGAATATTAATCACACAAGACAAATGACATGCAATTCCTAATGCGAAGTTACCACGATGGAAATTAAGGACTTTTTCAATAGTACTTTTTTGTTCGCACCTGTTTGCCAAATATAACATAGCATGCCATGTTGTAGGGATATAAATTTTGCGACATGACGTTTTTCTACATATGCATATGGGGATTTTTATGAAATTTGCAAAGTTCAACACAGAAAAAAAAATTGATCGTTGAATGTTCGGTAGAATTGAGCTTTTGCAGGTCCCTATGGGATCGGCATAGCTCCTAAACGAAACGAAGGTAGCTTTGACGAAAAATAATTTTAAATAGCCTCCAGAGCACTGAGGCAACATGGAGGATGTTACAGTGATACAGTGAAGCATAATGACTCAAGGCAACATATAACATGCTCCAAGAATATATCAATCCAATGCAAAATGTTTGTAACATGTTGCAAAGGCCTCATGTTGAAATACAAATGAAAAGTCATGTATAAAATCAATAAACCTTCCAATGAGCACAAATTGTTGTAATAGGCAGTCGTGAAACCTGCTTGCAACATGTTGCTTGCTCCAAGACCATATCAATCCAATGAATGCTTCATATTGAAATACCAATGAAAAGTCATGTATAAAATCAATAAACCTTCCAATGAGCACAAATTGTTGTAATAGGCAGTCGTGAAACCTGCTTGCAACATGTTGCTTGCTCCAAGACCATATCAATCCAATGAATGCTTCATATTGAAATACCAATGAAAAGTCATGTATAAAATCAATAAACCTCGTGATCAAGCCTTGCTTTTACAGACGTTTAATGTTTATGAGGATACCATTTATAATAATTTATATGAAGTTTTCTTGTTCAGTTCAATATGTTGTATTGACAATAAATTCAAACTAAAAATAGTGGTTAGACTAATTAGCACACGATTTACTAATTTTCTCTGACACGAGTTGAACAACATATGTTAGAATATTAATCACACAAGACAAATGATGACATGTAACTCACAATAGGAAGTTACCACAATAGAAATTAACAACTTTCTCAATAAGTACTTTTTTTTGTTCGCACCTGTTTGCCAAAAATAACATAGTATGCGATGTTGTAGGGAAATAAATTTTGCGACATGACGTTTTTCTAGCGTTACAAAATATATCGGGATACTTAATTATACCAACAACATTTTAATACTTCCCTTATTAATAGGATAAGAAGAATAAAAAGTAAAAAGTGGTAGTTTTAACATCTCCAACAATGATCATGTAAAGAGAGGTAGTTTGAACATCTCCACCTGTTTAACGTTATTTGACGAAAACTCGTTAATGGTGCAGAAACAAATTTTTATCAAATAACGTTAGAGTTCCAGGGTTTATACGCGACCTGGAAAAACTGGAAAAGTCATGGAATCTGAAAATCTTTCAGAAAGTCATGCAAAATCGTGAAAATTTAAAGAAAACCGGGAAAAGTCATGGAATTTGCCACCCGGTCAAAAATTAAAAATTTTCAAATTAAATATCAAGTTTTTCCGAAAAACGGCCTGTGGCGCATTCCCCCTAATGTTCCTTGACGTTCTGCATATTGCATATTATTCAGATGAAGGGGTAATCTTACTGATTTCTTAAGTACCTCCGCCCCCTAATTTTCTGGAAAACTCATGGAAATTTTCTGGAAAAGTCATGGAATTTCATTTCGGGAAAAGCGTATAAACCCTGACATAATAATGAAGCTCTAAGGGTTAGGTGGTAGAGAACGCCTCCGGTGTTAACCTCGCTTAGTGGTTACCTTCCACTCAAGAGTCCATTATTCTTATTCAAGTATCTATTTTGTTTGATTCCAGGAAGGAGAGCCTGCTTACGGCAAAGGTTCGGACCAGAATGGTAGCATGTGTGATTTAAACTCCCTCTATACTTCTCCCTCCATGCCTAACATCTCTTTAGGCAGACCCCCCTCAGCCTCGGTAAGTACAATAGAATATAATATACCCTGTTTATCCACTTTATCCCGATCGAAAGAGACCAAAAGTCCCTTCACTGCCGCAGTCCAAACAAGGTTTTATGTATTTGCTATTTTCCAAACAAGGTTTTATCTATTTGGTACAATATTTTTCAAATAAAAAGATAATGTTCCCCCGAGTGGGATTTGAAACTGCTACTCGTACCTTTCGCTTGCAATGCAGGCGCGCTTCCTACATAGCAAGGTTTCATTACTGTAACTGCTGGGATCTTATTGTCCTGAAAGCGAAGAGAAAAGGAAGACGATAGAAAGCCAGCTATTCCGAGAACAAACCTTATCTGTCTAGGACAAAATCCACTCCCGGTGGGAATCGAACCCGTGACATTTTTGCTTATTTGGACTACCACCTATTTGTGCTACATTTATCCTGACTACCCGAAGGGGTATATTTGGTATTGTCTTAGCTTGGTACTACCCGAAGGGGTATATTTGGTATTGTCTTAGCTTGGTACTACCCGAAGGGGTATATTTGGTATTGTCTTAGCTTGGTACTACCCGAAGGGGTATATTTGGTATTGTCTTAGCTTGGTACTACCCGAAGGGGTATATTTGGTATTGTCTTAGCTTGGTACTACCCGAAGGGGTATATTTGGTATTGTCTTAGCTTGGTACTACCCGAAGGGGTATATTTGGTATTGTCTTAGCTTGGTACTACCCGAAGGGGTATATTTGGTATTGTCTTAGCTTGGTACTTCTGTATTCTATATGAAGAGTACAAGATATACTAAACGAAACACTACTAAATATACTATGAGCTTAACAACTCACGGGCCGAGTTCACCGGAGCTGGAGGTGTAAAATAACATCAAGCACAAAATTGTACTATTTCTACCGATAGTCTAAATAACTAGTTCGAAGAAATAGTATGATGGGATGTCGTCAACCCGTCCTGAAGCAAGCGTGACGACATAGAATGCTTCAACTCTCAAGAATAAACAAACAATGATGGCGAGTAATTCTAATGTAAAATATTCCGGAAGTAAAATAGTCCCCCGGTCGGATTTCCGGGTGGGGACTGCCTTAGAATTAGTCAAATCAAAAACACCAAGAAAAACCCAAACCTTCAACTTATGTACCTACAACTGTCGAACACTAAAAGGAGAAGATAAATTAGAAGAACTACAACTGGAACTGGAGAAGATCAAATGGAGCGTTGTCGGACTCTGTGAAACCAGAAGGAAAGGTGAAGAGTATTTGAAACTGAATTCAGGACATATGCTTTATCACATAGGCGAAGCTAATGGAAAATACAGTGGAGTTGGATTTATGATCAATAAAGAAATAGCTGATAAAGTTGAGCTAGTAGAAGGAAGTTCTAGCAGAATCGCCCGCCTAGTACTAAAACTAAATGAAAGATATAAGATACAAATAGTCCAAGCATATGCTCCAACCTCCACCTATTCAGATGAAGACGTTGAAACTTTCTACGAAGAACTCAAAGAAATGTATGAGAAAGGAGCTGACTGCCACTTCAAGTTGGTCATGGGGGACTTCAACGCTAAGATAGGAAAGCATAAGGATGGAGATGCTGTCGTTGGAAAATTTGGCGTTGGAGAAAGAAATGATAGAGGTCAAAGATTGATACAGTTTTCTGAAGAGACACGTCTCAAGATCATGAATACCTTCTTCAAAAAGCAAACCCAAAGAAAGTGGACTTCATGAAATAAGAAATGAAATAGACTTTATACTTGCTAACAAGATGGAGACAATCAAAGATGTAACGGTACTAAACAGATTCAATACAGGAAGCGACCACAGGCTTGTTAGAGCAAAGTTGGCGATCGATCTAAGACAAGAAAGGCGGAAACTAATCAGAAAAAAGATTGAGATCATTGACGAAGATAGATTGTTAACAAAACAAGAAGAATTCCAATCATGTTTGAAAGAAAATCTAGAAAATGCATCACCTGAAAATATCGGTGCAGTAATTATGTCAACAGCGAAAGAAGTAGGTGGAACTACATCAAAGAAAAGAAAGAATAAAATAACCGAAGAAACAAAAAGTTTGCTAGAAAGAAGAAGACAAATGAAAATTGATAACAACACAAACAAAATAGAATATTCAGAACTTTGCAAAACCATAAGGCGTAAAATGAAAGATGACATCCAGAGATTCAATATTGAAACAGTAAAAAGAGCAATAGAGGAAAAGAAGAGCTTCAAGAAAGCCAAACAAAAACTCATGATAGGAAAGAACCAATTAATAGCTTTAGATGGACCAAACGGAAGAATTAATGACGGTGAAGAAATCTTGGAACATATAAGATCTTTCTATAAAGAACTGTACGCCAAAACCAATGATGAAGAGCAACTCACTCAAGAAACGAGAAGTATGAATGAGGAAGAAGAGAAAATCCCGGAAATTTTGCCTGACGAAGTAACGAATGCAATCAACCTAATGAAAAAGGATAAAGCCACTGGTGATGATGAGGTTTCAATAAACATACTGAAATTGACTGGAGAGGAAACGGCCATAACACTTGCTAAAATTTTCACCAACTGTTTGATAAATGGCAAAATACCATCCTCTTGGAACACTGCTAAAATAATCATCTTGCACAAGAAGGGCAGCATTTTCGATATCAAAAACTACAGACCAATCTGCTTATTGTCATGTATCTACAAATTACTTACAAAAATATTAACAATCCGACTCACCAACACATTGGATTTTGCCCAGCCAATCGAACAAGCGGGCTTTAGAAGCGATTTCAGTACAATCGATCATATACATTCTCTACGTGAAATCATTAGTAGAGCCCACGAGTATGAAATGCCTCTTTGTATTTCATTTGTCGACTTCGAAAAGGCATTCGATTCTGTCAAGTATTCTGCAGTGTTTGAAGCTCTAAAAGAACAGGGTATACACAAGACTTACATCAAATTACTTGAATACATCTACCTAAACTCATCAGCCTATGTCTTTGTAAATAAACCCACTAAGGAATTTCCCATCAAAAGAGGAGTGAAACAAGGAGACCCTATTTCACCCAAGTTATTCTCTGCCGTGTTAGAAATGGCAATGTCCAAAATACCCTGGAACGATAGAGGAATAAAAATAAATGGCCGAAGACTGAACAACTTGCGCTTTGCTGATGATATTGTCCTTTTAGCAACAAACACATTAGAACTTCAATCCCTGACACAAGATCTCGCCATTGCAGCAAAAGAAATAGGCCTAAAAATGAACATATCAAAAACTAAAATAATGTATAACGAGTGGTGCACTGCAGGATACGTGTCAGTCGATAACAAAAATCTGGAACAAGTTGAAGAATACGTATACTTAGGACAGTTGATAAATCTGAAAGGTGATTTTAAACCAGAGATATTTAGAAGAATAAACCTAGGATGGCGTGCATATTGGAAAAACGCAATGGTATTTAAATCTAACATGCCACTAGAATTGAAAAAACAAGTGTTTGACCAATGTGTCCTGCCTGTGCTAACGTATGGATCCGAAACATGGACGTTGACAGAGTACATCAAAGGAAAATTAAGAACAGCTCAGAGAGCGATGGAACGGTCCATGCTAGGCGTAAAGAAACAAGATCGGATAAGAGCAACAACAATAAGAGAAAAGACAAAAGTAAAAGATATAATAGAAAGAGTCAAAACAATCAAGTGGAAATGGGCAGG
>NW_007382033.1:0-18657 GCF_000475195.1 Diaphorina citri | reverse complement strand
TGACTGATATATTCGGGGTTAAACACGATTATGTGGGCAGTGTGACAGCTTCTTTATGTCAGGTAAGAAAAAGGCGCAATGTACCCAGATACTTTTGTCATAGAGAAACCTCCGTGGCCGAATTGCACGCGGAGGTCCGGGGTTCGATTCCCGGCGGAGTCGAAGTTTTTTTAGGCTCGTGAGGACAATTGAAATATGGAAATTGGTTGCAGAGGAGGCACTTATTAATGCTCTGATACCTTGAAAAAATTTCCCTGGTAAAAGGACTTTCCAATCTCATTCGGGTAGGATGGTCCAGGGATATTCTCTTTTAATTCTAATTGACTAACTGAAAGCTGATGTAGGATATAGTGTCGGAATATTTACATCTCTAGCATAAGTCGGTGAACCATCATGCGAGATAAGAGATGAAGGGTCAAGAACGGTTTACGAGATAAGCGTTTCCGTTTTGGATTAAATATAAAACAAAAGGGAACGACCATGGATTCCCCTATTGAAAGAAAAACTTCCCCAAGGGTTTTGAGCTATGTACTTCCGAGTGAGTAGTTAACCCTTTGGTGAGGTGGGGTTTGTAGGTTTTTCAAAAGATGAGTGTTTCACCACCGTTTTTATTTTGTAGCAATGAAACAACTCCTACATTAGACACATGTGGTCTGTGTCGTAGCATGCCCATCCCGTAGTATGCCTCTCATCAGACGGGCGAGAAGAGACACAATAATATCTAATTTGGGTGCTGGGTCAACACGAGAACACCAGAAAGTAACCCGTTGAAATATTTGTAATCGAAAACGAGTAATACGAGTATAAATAAATTTCCAACCATTGGAAATCTATCTTGAAGAGGGGAAATCGTTTCAGTTTCCGGCAGGAAAATACACCTTTTATATTGTATTTCTCAGTTGGACCTGGTGGGCCTCACGGAAGAAATCAACGACAAGCACCTGACTCCCTGGACTCAACTCTGTAGGAAGCACAACATAGACAACACTCCGCTCACTCCCTATATTGTACCGGACATGTTAAATCTGAAACCTGTACATTTGGACAACGCCAAGCTAAGGGACTCGGGCTTTGAGTTTCAAGTACCACAACTGAGTCGGGATAAACTGGAAGAGGTGAGTTAGTAAGTTCAAAACTATGTATAATGTATATTGTACCGGACATGTTAAATCTGAAACCCGTACATTTGGACAACGCCAAGCTAAGGGACTCGGGCTTTGAGTTTCAAGTACCACAACTGAGTCGGGATAAACTGGAAGAGGTGAGTTAGTAAGTTCAAAACTATGTATAATGTATATTGTACCGGACATGTTAAATCTGAAACCCGTACATTTGGACAACGCCAAGCTAAGGGACTCGGGCTTTGAGTTTCAAGTACCACAACTGAGTCGGGATAAACTGGAAGAGGTGAGTTAGTAAGTTCAAAACTATGTATAATGTATATTGTACCGGACATGTTAAATCTGAAACCCGTACATTTGGACAACGCCAAGCTAAGGGACTCGGGCTTTGAGTTTCAAGTACCACAACTGAGTCGGGATAAACTGGAAGAGGTGAGTTAGTAAGTTCAAAACTATGTATAATGTATATTGTACCGGACATGTTAAATCTGAAACCCGTACATTTGGACAACGCCAAGCTAAGGGACTCGGGCTTTGAGTTTCAAGTACCACAACTGAGTCGGGATAAACTGGAAGAGGTGAGTTAGTAAGTTCAAAACTATGTATAATGTATATTGTACCGGACATGTTAAATCTGAAACCCGTACATTTGGACAACGCCAAGCTAAGGGACTCGGGCTTTGAGTTTCAAGTACCACAACTGAGTCGGGATAAACTGGAAGAGGTGAGTTAGTAAGTTCAAAACTATGTATAATGTATATTGTACCGGACATGTTAAATCTGAAACCCGTACATTTGGACAACGCCAAGCTAAGGGACTCGGGCTTTGAGTTTCAAGTACCACAACTGAGTCGTCCAGGAAGACATCGGTCGTGTGGGTGTTAAACATGTGCTTTACAGTAGTTCCAGGGGGTAACATTTTATAAATACATATTGTAAAGGTCTGACCAAACATAGCCTCACCCAACAGCCTGAGTGAAGCCAGGAGCGCGCGATTGCTCAGATGATGGTCACCCGTACATATACCATATACCAACCATACGTAATGTTGCTTAACTTCAGTAATCCATACACTCGTATTTATGAACAAGAATGATCGTTCTTAGATCAGTCTCAAGTCAAAATTGACCAATCAAATGCCTTGAGACTATGCTTGGCACGAACTTAAGAGCCAGCATTTTGTTCATAAATATGGGTGATAGTTTCATCCTTGACTCTCGCTTACACCAAACGCAAAGCTGACAAATGGCAAAGCCTTCTTCTTCCTCACCTTTTCCCGTGTTCTGGCGGGGTCGGCGTTTTTTGTCAGCCTTTCAATCAGCCCTGGCGTAGCCTATGACGGGTAATACCTCTTATTCTTCGCTTTTTCCTGTGTTCGGACGAGGTAGCCGTTTTTCTTTTCTCAATCAGCCCTATAGCATGGCAAAGCCTATGACGGGGTAATACCTGAGTCTATCCTGCAATTATCTCATCCGGACCAAGCCGTGTGAATTGCCTCTACTTTGACTTCGAACTTCGTGACAATTAGACTGGCGGCCTTGGCCAAGAACCGTGTGGCTTCCTAATACAATATTTCACATACCTACTCTTTTCATACAAATACAATATTGAACATACTCTCCTAATACAAATACAAATACGTACATCGGTTCCTAATACAAAATTGGACAATGGATTTAGAATTTGTGAAGTAGTCACTCATTTTTCGTCATGTGACGATAGAATAAAGAAAGTAAAAAACAACAATAAGATTATTATTTCATTTGTTCCAGTTAATCCTACGGTATGCAGCTCACAATGAAAACCAAACTAACGGAGCTTCTTCACCGGAAAGTCCCGATTTTGGCCTGGCTACCCAAGTACAATGTGAATGCGGCCGTGTCTGACGTATTGGCCGGCATTACGGTCGGCCTCACGCTAATTCCGCAGGCCATAGCCTATGCTTCCTTAGCCGGACTCAATCCAAAAGTAAGTGACAAAAATTCCGCAGGCCATAGCCTATGCTTCCTTAGCCGGACTCAATCCAAAAGTAAGTGACAAAAATTCCGCAGGCCATAGCCTATGCTTCCTTAGCCGGACTCAATCCAAAAGTAAGTGACAAAAATTCCGCAGGCCATAGCCTATGCTTCCTTAGCCGGACTCAATCCAAAAGTAAGTGACAAAAATTCCGCAGGCCATAGCCTATGCTTCCTTAGCGGGACTCAATTCAAAAGTAAGTGACAAATTTTGAGAGGACAAAGCATTTTTTATTTGATCCTGGGGGGGGGAGAGCGATAAAAGTATGAATGAATGGATCTTGATATTTAGGGTGATTGCTTTGGCCTGCAATTGGTTTTGGCTACAAAATTTTTTCCGAGTGAATGCCCTTCGAACTCAAACTTTGCTATTTCTTTAACAAAGGAAATTTCAGGCTGGTATCTTCCTTGTTTAAAATCCCCCAACCAGACTAAGCCGGTCTACTCCTTGTTTAAAGAACCCCAGCCAGGCTAAGCCGGTCTACTCCCTGTTTAAAATAACCCCAGCCAGACATGTTCAGTTCCTAATTAAACTCAATTAATTTATAAATTGAATAGATTGCAATTTTACTATACAAAGGTGTTTTCCCAAGTCAGTATTGACTTCTAAGAATAAGAAATGAACTTCAATTATTTGTATTATTTTTATTACTGTGTTACTTTTTTTCAGTATGGTCTCTACTCGAGTATATTCGGAGGCGTCATGTACATTTTCCTGGGCACCACCAAGCAGCTGTCCGTAGGTCCCACCTCTATTATGGCACTACTATGTCTGACGTACACACATGACACCAGTCTGGAAATGGTAGCCTTCCTGACGTTCCTTACTGGACTGGTGCAACTCACTTGTGGACTGCTAAGTCTAGGTAAGTGTAAGTCCTACCTCTATTATGGCACTCCTATGTCTGACGTACACACATGATACCAGTCTCGAAATGGTGGCCTTCCTGACGTTCCTTACTGGACTGGTGCAACTCACTTGTGGACTGCTAAGTCTAGGTAAGTGTAAGTCCTACCTCTATTATGGCACTCCTATGTCTGACGTACACACATGATACCAGTCTCGAAATGGTGGCCTTCCTGACGTTCCTTACTGGACTGGTGCAACTCACTTGTGGACTGCTAAGTCTAGGTAAGTGTAAGTCCTACCTCTATTATGGCACTCCTATGTCTGACGTACACACATGATACCAGTCTCGAAATGGTGGCCTTCCTGACGTTCCTTACTGGACTGGTGCAACTCACTTGTGGACTGCTAAGTCTAGGTAAGTGTAAGTCCTACCTCTATTATGGCACTCCTATGTCTGACGTACACACATGATACCAGTCTCGAAATGGTGGCCTTCCTGACGTTCCTTACTGGACTGGTGCAACTCACTTGTGGACTGCTAAGTCTAGGTAAGTGTAAGTCCTACCTCTATTATGGCACTCCTATGTCTGACGTACACACATGATACCAGTCTCGAAATGGTGGCCTTCCTGACGTTCCTTACTGGACTGGTGCAACTCACTTGTGGACTGCTAAGTCTAGGTAAGTGTAAGTCCTACCTCTATTATGGCACTCCTATGTCTGACGTACACACATGATACCAGTCTCGAAATGGTGGCCTTCCTGACGTTCCTTACTGGACTGGTGCAACTCACTTGTGGACTGCTAAGTCTAGGTAAGTGTAAGTCCTACCTCTATTATGGCACTCCTATGTCTGACGTACACACATGATACCAGTCTCGAAATGGTGGCCTTCCTGACGTTCCTTACTGGACTGGTGCAACTCACTTGTGGACTGCTAAGTCTAGGTAAGTGTAAGTCCTACCTCTATTATGGCACTCCTATGTCTGACGTACACACATGATACCAGTCTCGAAATGGTGGCCTTCCTGACGTTCCTTACTGGACTGGTGCAACTCACTTGTGGACTGCTAAGTCTAGGTAAGTGTAAGTCCTACCTCTATTATGGCACTCCTATGTCTGACGTACACACATGATACCAGTCTCGAAATGGTGGCCTTCCTGACGTTCCTTACTGGACTGGTGCAACTCACTTGTGGACTGCTAAGTCTAGGTAAGTGTAAGTCCTACCTCTATTATGGCACTCCTATGTCTGACGTACACACATGATACCAGTCTCGAAATGGTGGCCTTCCTGACGTTCCTTACTGGACTGGTGCAACTCACTTGTGGACTGCTAAGTCTAGGTAAGTGTAAGTCCTACCTCTATTATGGCACTCCTATGTCTGACGTACACACATGATACCAGTCTCGAAATGGTGGCCTTCCTGACGTTCCTTACTGGACTGGTGCAACTCACTTGTGGACTGCTAAGTCTAGGTAAGTGTAAGTCCTACCTCTATTATGGCACTCCTATGTCTGACGTACACACATGATACCAGTCTCGAAATGGTGGCCTTCCTGACGTTCCTTACTGGACTGGTGCAACTCACTTGTGGACTGCTAAGTCTAGGTAAGTGTAAGTCCTACCTCTATTATGGCACTCCTATGTCTGACGTACACACATGATACCAGTCTCGAAATGGTGGCCTTCCTGACGTTCCTTACTGGACTGGTGCAACTCACTTGTGGACTGCTAAGTCTAGGTAAGTGTAAGTCCTACCTCTATTATGGCACTCCTATGTCTGACGTACACACATGATACCAGTCTCGAAATGGTGGCCTTCCTGACGTTCCTTACTGGACTGGTGCAACTCACTTGTGGACTGCTAAGTCTAGGTAAGTGTAAGTCCTACCTCTATTATGGCACTCCTATGTCTGACGTACACACATGATACCAGTCTCGAAATGGTGGCCTTCCTGACGTTCCTTACTGGACTGGTGCAACTCACTTGTGGACTGCTAAGTCTAGGTAAGTGTAAGTCCTACCTCTATTATGGCACTCCTATGTCTGACGTACACACATGATACCAGTCTCGAAATGGTGGCCTTCCTGACGTTCCTTACTGGACTGGTGCAACTCACTTGTGGACTGCTAAGTCTAGGTAAGTGTAAGTCCTACCTCTATTATGGCACTCCTATGTCTGACGTACACACATGATACCAGTCTCGAAATGGTGGCCTTCCTGACGTTCCTTACTGGACTGGTGCAACTCACTTGTGGACTGCTAAGTCTAGGTAAGTGTAAGTCCTACCTCTATTATGGCACTCCTATGTCTGACGTACACACATGATACCAGTCTCGAAATGGTGGCCTTCCTGACGTTCCTTACTGGACTGGTGCAACTCACTTGTGGACTGCTAAGTCTAGGTAAGTGTAAGTCCTACCTCTATTATGGCACTCCTATGTCTGACGTACACACATGATACCAGTCTCGAAATGGTGGCCTTCCTGACGTTCCTTACTGGACTGGTGCAACTCACTTGTGGACTGCTAAGTCTAGGTAAGTGTAAGTCCTACCTCTATTATGGCACTCCTATGTCTGACGTACACACATGATACCAGTCTCGAAATGGTGGCCTTCCTGACGTTCCTTACTGGACTGGTGCAACTCACTTGTGGACTGCTAAGTCTAGGTAAGTGTAAGTCCTACCTCTATTATGGCACTCCTATGTCTGACGTACACACATGATACCAGTCTCGAAATGGTGGCCTTCCTGACGTTCCTTACTGGACTGGTGCAACTCACTTGTGGACTGCTAAGTCTAGGTAAGTGTAAGTCCTACCTCTATTATGGCACTCCTATGTCTGACGTACACACATGATACCAGTCTCGAAATGGTGGCCTTCCTGACGTTCCTTACTGGACTGGTGCAACTCACTTGTGGACTGCTAAGTCTAGGTAAGTGTAAGTCCTACCTCTATTATGGCACTCCTATGTCTGACGTACACACATGATACCAGTCTCGAAATGGTGGCCTTCCTGACGTTCCTTACTGGACTGGTGCAACTCACTTGTGGACTGCTAAGTCTAGGTAAGTGTAAGTCCTACCTCTATTATGGCACTCCTATGTCTGACGTACACACATGATACCAGTCTCGAAATGGTGGCCTTCCTGACGTTCCTTACTGGACTGGTGCAACTCACTTGTGGACTGCTAAGTCTAGGTAAGTGTAAGTCCTACCTCTATTATGGCACTCCTATGTCTGACGTACACACATGATACCAGTCTCGAAATGGTGGCCTTCCTGACGTTCCTTACTGGACTGGTGCAACTCACTTGTGGACTGCTAAGTCTAGGTAAGTGTAAGTCCTACCTCTATTATGGCACTCCTATGTCTGACGTACACACATGATACCAGTCTCGAAATGGTGGCCTTCCTGACGTTCCTTACTGGACTGGTGCAACTCACTTGTGGACTGCTAAGTCTAGGTAAGTGTAAGTCCTACCTCTATTATGGCACTCCTATGTCTGACGTACACACATGATACCAGTCTCGAAATGGTGGCCTTCCTGACGTTCCTTACTGGACTGGTGCAACTCACTTGTGGACTGCTAAGTCTAGGTAAGTGTAAGTCCTACCTCTATTATGGCACTCCTATGTCTGACGTACACACATGATACCAGTCTCGAAATGGTGGCCTTCCTGACGTTCCTTACTGGACTGGTGCAACTCACTTGTGGACTGCTAAGTCTAGGTAAGTGTAAGTCCTACCTCTATTATGGCACTCCTATGTCTGACGTACACACATGATACCAGTCTCGAAATGGTGGCCTTCCTGACGTTCCTTACTGGACTGGTGCAACTCACTTGTGGACTGCTAAGTCTAGGTAAGTGTAAGTCCTACCTCTATTATGGCACTCCTATGTCTGACGTACACACATGATACCAGTCTCGAAATGGTGGCCTTCCTGACGTTCCTTACTGGACTGGTGCAACTCACTTGTGGACTGCTAAGTCTAGGTAAGTGTAAGTCCTACCTCTATTATGGCACTCCTATGTCTGACGTACACACATGATACCAGTCTCGAAATGGTGGCCTTCCTGACGTTCCTTACTGGACTGGTGCAACTCACTTGTGGACTGCTAAGTCTAGGTAAGTGTAAGTCCTACCTCTATTATGGCACTCCTATGTCTGACGTACACACATGATACCAGTCTCGAAATGGTGGCCTTCCTGACGTTCCTTACTGGACTGGTGCAACTCACTTGTGGACTGCTAAGTCTAGGTAAGTGTAAGTCCTACCTCTATTATGGCACTCCTATGTCTGACGTACACACATGATACCAGTCTCGAAATGGTGGCCTTCCTGACGTTCCTTACTGGACTGGTGCAACTCACTTGTGGACTGCTAAGTCTAGGTAAGTGTAAGTCCTACCTCTATTATGGCACTCCTATGTCTGACGTACACACATGATACCAGTCTCGAAATGGTGGCCTTCCTGACGTTCCTTACTGGACTGGTGCAACTCACTTGTGGACTGCTAAGTCTAGGTAAGTGTAAGTCCTACCTCTATTATGGCACTCCTATGTCTGACGTACACACATGATACCAGTCTCGAAATGGTGGCCTTCCTGACGTTCCTTACTGGACTGGTGCAACTCACTTGTGGACTGCTAAGTCTAGGTAAGTGTAAGTCCTACCTCTATTATGGCACTCCTATGTCTGACGTACACACATGATACCAGTCTCGAAATGGTGGCCTTCCTGACGTTCCTTACTGGACTGGTGCAACTCACTTGTGGACTGCTAAGTCTAGGTAAGTGTAAGTCCTACCTCTATTATGTCGACCAGCTTAGTCTGGCTGGGGGACGTTAAACAGGGAGTAGACCAGCTTAGTCTAGCTAGGGGACGTTAAACAGAGAGTAGACCAGCTTAGTCTAGCTAGGGGACGTTAAACAGAGAGTAGACTGTAAACGTCACAACGTCACATGCTTTTAGTCTCACCTGTGCAAGTAATGAGCCAAAGTTGTTATTGGTGGAGGAATCCGAGATACACATGGTGTGTTTGTTTTGTCCCATGCTCCACCATCATAAATAATAAAACCTTTTAATTATAAATATTAATGTTCAAACACATTAATTAATAAACAAAAAATAACTACATATCCTACACATTGAAAATTGTAAATAGTTACAGTAGTTACCCTAAAAAACACAAGTTTTCCCAAGTGTGAAACACTCAAATAATTAAGTACTGACTGGAAAAATTGGGACTGATAAAGATTATTTCCAATCAACACTATTTGAAACACAAATCACTCCAATTTCAGAACATGGTTATTACAGATCCAATAAAACATTTCTCTCCGTTTTGTACACTGCTAAAGTTTATACATTCTTGATTAGCTAGAACTTTTTAATTGATTTACAACGAAAATTAAATTACACAAGAAAAACCAAGAGCTCTTTTGGCCAAACTTTCAACTTCAATTTCCAAAAAGATGCATGAGAAAAATCTGCATGTGGATAAATTAGAATGGCCTACTTATTAAACTATACCTATTACACATTTTAGTCGACTGTAACCTTTTACTTTAGATTAGAGAAATACTTAGTGGTCTATTTCTAAATTCTAAACTTTTCCCAAATTCCCAATCTGAAACTTTTTTTTTACAATTTGAGCTTTCCATTTTTATCACCCCCGTCCTCTTCCACTATCAATTTTTTGCTCGTTGAAAATATACATTTGTGAAGTTAGCATATGCTTAGCACAGAGTAAAGAGGGGAAGTTTTTGAAATACGTCGTATTGAAAAAAAAAAATCGCTCATCGTACAGATGAAACAAAAAAATATGAATGCCATAAAAGAGGAATAAACAGGTACCTAGGAATAATATTTTAAAAATCACCATTAAAAATATATTTAATTTGATAGGTATTTTTTTATTACCAAAAAAAAAATGTACTCATTCAGCCTAAAATACGCTCCACGAAAATACGTCTCTTGATATGTGAGAACTTAGCATTTTCTTATTATCTTCCCCTCTTTCAGTTATCATCACTGCCTCATCAGCTGATAGCTTGGCTCTTATCACAAAATCCTTCGTTCGTTTGGTGATAAAAAAATTATCAGGAATATCAGGGAACTATAGTGAAGTGAGGGAAGGAGGATAGAATCTAGGAAAAGAGTTGAGACTTAAGACTGTTATCAGTTTATTTTTAGGAACCGGAAAATGAGTATGTTCAGTTTATTCAGACACTTGTTGTGATAGGGAGCTAACACAACTGCAGTTAAAAACACATTTAAATCATTCCGTATTTCCGTGCAATATTATGAGTCAGAAACCAGCTGTAGTTATTCTTGGAGGTAAGTCTCTGCTACTAGACAATATGGAATGACCACTTGACTCTCAATTTTGGGTAATTATAGTTTAGCTTCTGAGAGAGCAAAAACAAGTTTGATAAAGGGAGCAAGCTTCTAAAAAAAGTCTGATCAAGGTTTCTCTCTCACCCCCAGGATGGGTTGAGCAACGAATCTACCCTTGAACTCATGGACCAAAAATATGGACAAATATTGATGAATTATCTGTGGTAAAGGAGAGACGGTCAAACTTTCTTGACTTGACGGGGCGGAGCGCTACCGCGCTCCTTAATATCTATCACAACATTACTCAGTGCTTCCTTTACTATCAATTCTAATCGACTCGTATCATCAATCCATACATCAATAATCTTTTTACACTGGTAATGCCGCCACTGGTCGCTACTCGATTAATGTGGCTGCTCAATTGTCCTCACAAGGCTGAGTGCACCCCGAACTCCAAGCACAGAGCCGCAAAAAAACTTCGATCCCACCGGGAATCGAACCCGGGACCTCCGGCGTGCGAGACCCACTCGGCCTCGGTAATTAACGCTGTCTATTTTTGCTTTCAGATTTTGAATGACTATAGAGAGATGGGCCTGTTTCCAGGGGAGGTAGTGACCAAACTATAACACCAAAGGACCTGATATCTACTCAATACGGACGGATTCGGATCCGTCCCTGATGCATTTAATGACAAAGTTACAGGTGATACAGGATATGTATTTGGGTAAAAACAAAATATATGAATGAAATTTTTTCATATCCGTAAAAAAATGGACCGATTGCAATACTTCCTCATTACATTAATGTACAAAAGAAAGTCAAAAATCTAAATTTGAAGTCAAAACGGCGAAAACGTAACTTTAAATGGTCGAAAATTCAATTTTTGTTTGCCCTTCCAATGATAAAGTTAAAACAAAACGGTCTTGTCATCACGATACAAATATAGACGAAATAGAAAATTTCGTTCTCAAAATTTCAAATCGTTGGAAGTTGAAACCGTTCTTTCATAGTCACAATGCTCTTCAATGGACCAAATCATGATTAAAAAAAAAAATCATTATTATTTATTTTTTATCCATTTGATCTTCATTTTTCTGTGTGATGATTTTTACGGATGTGAAACATTCCAAACTTTTACCATTATTATTTTTTGCATTTCTGAACAGTATTACCGACATTTCAACAAAGTATTGACATATTTTATAGTATTTATTTTATTTTATCGTGTAATATACAGGAGAGCCTGTAACTTGAAATTTTCTTCCCGACCAATTTTCTGTAAAAGGTCTTAGGCCAGCCATTCACTATCAGGTAGACCTGATACCTGACAGTGTATGTGCTCATCAGGTAGACAAAAAAAAATATATATACATATATATATGAATGAAATTTTTTCATATCCATTTCTTCGTAAAAAAAAATTGGACCGATTGCAATACTTTCTCATTACATTAATGTAAAAGAAAGTCAAAAATCTAAATTTGAAGTCAAAACGGCGAAAAAGTAACTTTAAATGGTCGAAAATTCAATTCTTGTTTGCCGTTCCAATGATAAAGTCAAAACAAAACGGTCTTGTCATCACGGATACAAATATAGACGAATTAGAAAATTTCGTTCTCAAAATTTCAAATCGTTGGAAGTTGAAACCGTTCTTTCATAGTCACAATGCTCTTCAATGGACCAAATCATGATTAAAAAAAAAAATCATTATTATTTATTTTTTATCCATTTGATCTTCATTTTTCTGTGTGATGATTTTTACGGATGTGAAACATTCCAAACTTTTACCATTATTATTTTTTGCATTTCTGAACAGTATTACCGACATTTCAACAAAGTATTGACATATTTTATAGTATTTATTTTATTTTATCGTGCAATATACAGGAGAGCCTGTAACTTGAAATTTTCTTCCCGACCAATTTTCTGTAAAAGGTCTTAGGCCAGCCATTCACTATCAGGTAGACCTGATACCTGACAGTGTATGTGCTCATCAGGTAGACCTGACATTCGGACCTTTTCAGCCGAACCTGTCAGGTCTACCTGATAGTGAATGGCTCGCCTTAGCTTTTTCTATCTAGTCAAGTTCGGTGCGATGTATGCTCATCAAGTATCAGATAGACCTTACGGGTACGGCCGAAAAGGTCCGTCTGTCAGGTCTACCTGATGAGCAGACACATTATCGGGTAGACCTGACAGGCGGACCTGATAGTGAGTGGCCGGCCTAAGAAGTTAGCCATTCGAGGAATCAGCAGTTCATCACCACCAGTTGCGAATTCAGAATATCCCAATCAGTTAGATCTCGCTCGCCACAGGAGTAACATCGGAGATAATATCGTTAACCGAGATATATAGTGATAAGATTAAAAAATACGATAACACATCACGATAACCGCGGAATAACGTTCGGTGCGATGTATGCTCATCAAGTATCAGATAGACCTTACGGGTACGGCCGAAAAGGTCCGTCTGTCAGGTCTACCTGATGAGCACACACACTATCAGGTAGACCTGACAGGCGGACCTGATAGTGAGTGGCCGGCCTAAGAAGTTAGCCATCCGAGGAATCAGCAGTTCATCATCACCAGTTGCGAATTCAGAATATCCCAATCAGTTAGATCTCGCTCGCCACAGGAGTAACATCGGTGATAATATCGTTAACCGAGATAAATAGTGATAAGATTAAAAAATACGATAACACATCACGATAACTGGAATAATGTACGAAACTACGATAAATTAGAGTTAGTTTTTACCGGGAAACGAAAAATTAGCGAATAGTAGTGATTTTACGGTATCCAAATTGCGGACGGGTTAGTTAATACCTAATAGCCTGATTTTGAAAATCAACTGAGATTTTTATTAAATTTAATTTGTTGCTTTTCAAGTGATTATCTATTATTATCTAACAATTCTAACAGTAGGTAATCTAGGTCTGGGAGAGGGACCCATTATCGTTGGGAAATCCTAGTCAAGAATCGCTTTGAGAACCAACTGAAACTCGAGACGAATTTCGCAATCATTTTCTTGCCCATTAAAAGAAAATTCTCACTATCTTCTTGAGCCATAGGAGAAGTTTCTAGTTCTGATTAGCAATCAGAAGTTCTGAATAGCAATCAGAAGGTCTGCTTTGCTAAAGATATAGGAGATGAGTTTCTAAATGGTGTCTGACAAGTATCAAGTTTGCAGTAAGATTTTAGAAACGAGACAAGAAGTAAGTTTGTTTATTCTTTTTATTTGAATGTTTCCAGCTCCTTGTTTCTTACTAACAAGACCAAAGATCTTTCTAACCTTACCCTATCTAGGTTTCATTTGTTGATAGAGGTAACGGTAATAATTGTTAAGGTCTTATCGTCCCGAAAGCGAAGATAGAAAGAAGACAGGATAGGAGAAAGTCTGCCGTTCCGAGAACGAACATTACCCATTCAAGATAAAATCCACCCCGGGCGGAAATCGAACCCGCGGCTTAGCGCTTACAAGGAGCTTCCTGTTTAAGGTTTGCCATCCAGACCTGGTTTGACTGCTCTGATCCCTACTTATAGTCCCACAGCAAGACCTGTGGTAGGATCTGTGCGTAGGTTTCGGGGTCAATTCCCGGCCAAGTCAAAAATTTTATCCGCCAACTTCAATGATTATTTTGATGGTTTTGGTGACAGCGACAGACTCAGAAAGTAAAGTGATGATTATGTGACTATCAGTTTAATTAAGAGTGTGATGAGAATCCATTAGAATTCCTAGTAAAAATAGAGAAGGAACTTGGTAATATGGTATTGCCTGAAACTTGCAGCATTATGACAACTAAACATTAACAATGTTCTTAACATAGATGAACAGAACATCTTGGCATAGAATATTTACGATTTGATTGACTGATTTGACGTTGAACCTTAATAGCTCGAAAACGCTTCTTCAGAAAGATTTGAGGTCTCTAGAGATAAATAGTAATGTAGGTACGTGAAGCACTTATCAAAAAATATGCGAACCTCAGAACTGACAAGTGATGGGTTTCTTTATCAGCCGAACCTTCACCTATGATTAATAGCAACTCTCTAAGGCCAGCCACTCACTATCAAGTAGACCTGACCAGATACGCCTGATCAGGTATACCTAACACCTGATGAGCACACACTATCAGGTAGACCTGACAGGTACGGTTGAAAAGGTCCGTCTGTCAGGTCTACATGATACCTAATGAGCACACACACTATCAGGTAGACCTGATCAGGTGTACCTGTCGTCAGGTCTACCTGATAGTGAGTGGCTGGCCTAACTTTGTGCCCCTTGTATAGGATTCGAAAATAAATTAGTGTGCAAAAAATCATTAGATTGATTGAATGCTTTGGCCTGTAGGTCTGTCCAAAGTAGACGAAGCTGCTAAGATTGGCGGCTGATTGACAACAGAACGGTTCTTGACTTTCTTGTTTCTTTAGAAGACCTCGAAATTATTTGATGGAGTGAGTAGGAGTGGGAGATTTTTAGGTCAAGAAGGCCACTTACCACTTGGCTTGTCTTGTCACTTGAAAGACAGGCGAATATTTTCACCTCATATGTTGGCAACTTAGAAAGAAATGACGGGGTAGGGGTTGGATGGAAGAGAATGCCCTCAATATTATAATCCCGCCCCTGAATTAGGATTTCGTCAATATTTATTTATTTTTAGTTGTTATTTTGTATTGTTTGTTTATTTGTATTTTATTGTAAACAAATCCTGATAAAGAATTACATAATAATACACGTAATAAGGCCGCGATTCCGATGACTTCGAACGACATCGTTAGAAAAGATCAAATATATGTACATACCTACCTATAAAGGTAGTTGGTACTGATTTTTTTTGAAGAAATTTAAAAGAGGAACTGTAACTGCTGAGGTCCGTCTCGAAAGCGAAGAGAGAAGGAAGACAGGTTAGGAGAAATCCAGCCGTTCCGAGAACAAACCTGTTTTGGATAAAGTTCCCCCCCCCCGGGCGGGAATCGAACCCGCGACCTAACGCTTACAAGGCTGGCGTGCTACCCTCCAAGCTAAGCTAACTATACATGCTAAAACAAAGCTAAATTTAATACCTACATCGAAACACGAGCCTCTTTAACAGTTTGATTGGTAGCATTCAAGAGGTCCTAAGATTTGTGAATGTTCCTCAATATAGACTGAGATTATTATGATTAAGCATCATTATTATTATAATTTTTATTATTATTGACTTAGATTATTATTACTATTTTGCGCAGTTGTGAAGTGGCAGGTGGGTGTACAAAAGAGCAGAAACTTTCCATAAGATCTCGCTGAGTCATCGTATGGTCCAAAGAATAAAAGAAAAAATTGCAATTTCCAAAGAATTAGAGCAACCTCCTGGGCAAATCTTAAGCAATAGTTTTACAGGTAGGTTTTTTCTTCAGCTCTGAGGCTATCCACTTTAGAGATCCCAAGTGTTAGAGAGTCGCAAAGTTTTTGGCGAAAAAAGCTCGAGACCTAGAAGTGTCACCGGTCCGTATCCAATCCAAACAGTGATGTACCGAGGGGCATGCTCCAAATTTTTGGAGTCTGGCCTAGAACCTCTGTGCCAAAAAGTTTTAAAAAAACTCGAAAACGTTCCCCCTTTTCTCAGGACTTTGGTTTTTCGTCAAAAGTCGCCCAAACTTGGCAGAGAGGTTTTTTTATAAAATGTAGACCAAAAGTCCCCTTGGGCCCAAGGTCGAGAAATGTACGGTTCGACCGCTATTCAGCACAAAAGTTCTGAAAAACTCGAAACCATTGACTTTTCCCAGGACTTTAGGTTTCGGTAAAAGTCACTCAAACTTGGCAGCGGCAGGGAGGTTCTTTTTTAAATGCAGATCAAGAGTCTCCTCGGACCCAAAAGTCTCTGTCGTATGCCCGATGCACATGCATTCCATTTCTTTATAATTGTTGCAGCCAGCGAAATCCATGATTTGATTGATTTCAGCAGTAATGAGCAATTAGATGCAATTTTCGCGTATGGGAAAATTCCCGTCAACACACATGACCTCAGCATCGCGCATTCATGCAGATCTGACAATTTCAGCCTCACACTTCATGACCAAATTCATAATGAATATGCAGAACTGTCAAGAGTGTCGAGCCATGATGTAAAACTGACATCTCTATTAGTTGAGGGTTTGGCATACTTCAAAATAGCAAGTTGCAAATTTCCAAAGTGTTAATATTGTTGAGTTAGGTCAATTGGGACTTCTAGGTCATGTCTTTATCAATCAATTTGAAATAGGTGAGAGGTTTTGGCAAATTTCAAATGTGTAAACAATAGTGTGTTAGGTCACTTTTAGAAGGCCATGACGTCTTTATCAATCAATTTGAAATAGGTGAAAGGGGTTTGGCAAATTTCAAAAGTGTAAGGAATTCAGGACCGCCCCGCCAAGTCAAAACAGTTTGACAGCGCTACTAAGAGATATTATACGCCATATTGAGTTAGGTCAAGTGGGACTTCTAGGTTCTAGGCCATGCGTCTATCAATCAATTTGAAATAGCTGATTTGAAATTGTGGGACTTCTAGGTCTCTCTTTCTATCAATCAATTTGAAATGGGGTTTATTGAACTTCAATAAAAATGTCAATATTGTTATCTAAACTTAGGTCACTTGGGACTTCTAGGCCATGTCTCTATCAATCCATTTGAAAGAGGTGAGGGCGTTTGGCAAATTTCAAAAGAGTAAACATTGTTGTGTTGGGTCACTTTTTAGAAGGCTACGTGACTATCAATCAATTAGGAATAAGTGAAAGAAGGGTTTGTCTCGGAACGGCTGGCTTCCTCCTATCCTGTCTTCCTTCTCTCTTTGCTTTCGAGACGATAAGACCTCTATCGACGATAACACCTCTAGTTCCTCTTAAGTGATAACTGATAAACATCCAAGTTCAAGGACACTAAGGGCACCTGAATCAGGAAAACCCTTAACCACAAGATTACAATAGCTAACAAGAAACTAATACGGTTTTGATTTTGTAGCCATAAAAAAATAAAAAAAAGTAGGTTTGTGTTGTATAGGTATTCTAAGACCTTTTTTTTTTCTGATGTAAAATCTCTTCTTTTCTATCTTATTTCAGATCTGCCAGAGAAAGTTATGGTGATCAAGCTGTTGACAGGGTCCAGGTGAAAAGAGTCTTCCCTCTCTGTATTATTTAAGGTGAAGTCACACCTGCATAAAAAAAAGTAGGTTTGTGTTGTATAGGTATTCTAAGACCTTTTTTTTCTGATGTAAAATCTCTTCTTTTCTATCTTATTTCAGACCTGCCAGAGAAAGTTATGGTGATCAAGCTGTTGACAGGGTCCAGCTGAAAAGAGTCTTCCCTCTCTGTATTATTTAAGGTGAAGTCACACCTAACCACAGAGTGAAACAAAAGCCATATGGTTGCACAGTGACAATCAATGAAACAGAAGAGAAGATTGTCTCTCTAATGCTGTAGTTATGAGAAGCCTGCCATTAAAGAAGAAAAAAATCATTCCAATCAATGAAACAGAAGAGAAGATTGTCTCTCTAATGCTGTAGTTATGAGAATCCTGCCATTAAAGAAGAAAAAAATCATTAGACCCATGTGTAGGATAGGTACTACCTTGTATCATTAGTATAACATACAAGGTAGCAGGAATTACTTCCATTGAAGTAATCCCTAGGGATTTCCAATGTATGTAGTTTCTCTTGAGTAATACTAATAATAAAATTAAAAAGAACCTTTCATCAGATATATGATTTTGTTTCTTACTTTCTTGGTACTTGGTTTCTTGAAATAAATGTAAAAAAAAAAACTAGGATGGGCATCATGCAGATTTCAGAAGAAAAAAAAATCTGTCTGTAGCCTAGTGAGTATCACACTGGCCTTGCACCCAGGAGACCCAGGTTTGAATCCAAATCTGTCTGTAGCCTAGTGAGTATCACACTGGCCTTGCACCCAGGAGACCCAGGTTTGAATCCTAGCAATGCCTAAAAATTTGGACTGTTATTTGGATGTAACAGGGCCCACTCAGCCTTGTGAGGACAATGAGTAGCTACTTTGTACCTCAATCTACATTGTAACTTTTCATATGAGTAGAGACCAGTGGCAGCATTATCAGGGTAAAAAGATTTGATTGAGACTTGGAATTGATTGCACAGGAGGCTCTTAGTAATGCAGTGAGAGTGTGAGATTCACAAAAATTGTGAAATGGTTATGAACAACCATACCACAAAAAAAAATTCATTGCCAGCATTAAAAAAATGAAAAAAAAAAAAAAAAAAGGAAAACCATTTAGATTAGAGGAAGAACTGTTTGGTGTAAGTATATTTAGTTACTCAGTTTTAGGAAAAAATTTA
>NW_007382032.1:0-9796 GCF_000475195.1 Diaphorina citri | reverse complement strand
ACCAGTTGTACCGGGTTCACTGAAAGATTTTGCCGACAATTCGATAGATAAACTTGAAGATTTTGCTACTGGGTCTTTTGGAAGATTTTGTTTTCGAGAGCAACTGAAAGATTCTGCTGCTGACGATTCGAGAAACTTGGGGCCTTATCGGTCAACTTTTAATCTTGTCAATTAAGCATCAAGCTGAAAATTTTGATGTTAATCCTTTATTTTTCAAGAGTTTTGATAGAGAGAACTGTGACTGCTTATTGTTCCGAAAACGAAGAGTGAAGGAAGACACGATAGGAAAGATTCAGCCGTTCCGAGAAAAAAAACCTTATCTGTTTAATATAAAGTTCGTTCCGGGAAAGGGAATCGAACCCGCGACCTAGCGGTTACAAGGCAGGCGTGCTACCCTTCAAGCTACCGAGTTGGATTTCTCAACCGGATCAAAGTTATGCCAGTGTGGATCCGATTGCTATAATTCAATTGTCCTTCAATATAATGTTAAGCTGATCTACACATCAACAGTGGTGTAGATAGAATAGAATAGAATAGAATGGAATAGAATAGAGTATAGTAGAATAGAATATAGAATACCTTGTTCATAGGTACTGCCTACTGCCAGTCTAGGACTGAAATCACATTGCTATAATTCAATTGTCCTTCAATATAATGTTAAGCTGATCTACACATCAACAGTGGTGTAGATAGAATAGAATAGAATAGAATATAGAATACCTTGTTCATAGGTACTGCCAGTCTAGGACTGAAATCATCATAGTATCGCCTAACCTTGTCGGTGTAAAAGTGCGTCAACACTCAACTCTAAACCGCCAGCCTAGTTATAGCTTGTTTGGTAGAGCGTCTGCCTTGTAAGCGCTAGGCCGCGGGTTCGATTCCCGGCCGGGGCGGATTTTATCCTGAACGGATGATGTTTGTTCTTGGAAAGGCTGGCTTTCTCCTATTCTATCTTCCTTTTCTCGTCGATTTGGGGACGATAAGACTTTGGTAGTCACAATTCCCTCTGTCAAACCTCTCAAAAAGAAGAAGAAAAAGACCTTAGACAGTAACGTTAAAGTTAAACCTGTATCGAACATTGATATTTCACTTACACTTACCCCATAATCTGCAGGCCATTGTAACACACTAGGAAGCAATCCACCAAAATGTGCCGCTGGTCCCTGTTTTTATTGGCGGTCTCCATCACTACCCTCCCTCCAGCTGCCTCCGAGAAAACCGATCCGTAAACGCTACTCGCCAAACACACGAAATGTTTTTTTAAAGTCCACGCATTCCAAAGTCAAAAAAAGTTGGGTTTGTGAGATGTGTACAAATATTTAAATATCAGCAATGAATAAATTTATTATTTGATGAATCTAGGATATTTTTTGGATCTATAAGACAAAAGTTTTTACTGATTTCAAAAGGGTTACCTAAAGGCATTAGGGTGATGATCGTATTTTTTTTTTTTAGGTACCTACCTACCTAATTAACATTAGCAGTTTGGTGCCTGGCTTATAGGGTGGTCGTAATTTTTGGTAGGTACCTACCTAAAAGCAGTTTGGTAGGTACCTACATAAAAGGAGTTTGGTACCTATCTAACCATCTATCTGATTATATTCTAGCACCATATTACTACTACTAGGTAGCTACCTACATTTTATGTTTAATGAAATTTTGCCTAGGTACCTACATACCTATTAATTTAATAGGTCCTACAAAACATAAAGTAGGTAGGTAATAGGTATTACGGGTAAGTAATATAGGTACCTTATACCTATACGTGATGTAAGACTAGTACCTAGCTTGTTTAGTTTGTAAGCGCTAGTTCAAGGGTTCGATTCCCGCCCGAGGCGGATATTATCCTGAACAGATAAGGTTCGTTCTCGGAACGGCGGGTTTTCTCCTATCCTGTCTTCCTTTTCTCTTCGATTTCGGGACGATAATACCTTAGTTCCCTCTATCAAACCAAGCAATCTTTTCAAGCTCTAGTGTTGACCCAGTCCCTAATGGGGACTACTGTCTACTTACTCATCTGATGAGGAATATACTATGGGTACATTCAGTCAGAGGTACAAAACCTCTGATTTTTACCAACTATAGTGCGCTTTAACCGCGGTCGGATCGTGTGTGGTGGGAAAAGCTTCAGACGGTCTGAAGCTTTTCAGACAGACCCAGGTCTCAATATTTTTCCGCCACACACGCCAAGGCGGTACCCAGGTCTTACAGACCGCAATCTGTCAGACGTTCTGAGCGTGAGTCGTGGGCACAACACCGTTTTCCTTCCTTCTGATTCTGAAGTTGCTGTGGAAAAGAAACGTAGCTGACCCCCCAGGTTTGAAGTTGGAAGAATAGAAAACACGGAAAGGCTCTGGGCGCTGAAATCAGCGTACTTGCAAAGGAAAACTGTTTTCCTGGGGTTTTATTAAAGAGCTCTGTACACATCACTCCTCCAACAGAGATAGGATAGGAAGAAGAGAAAGACATAGAATATACATAAACAGGAAAGGAAGAAGCAAGAGACACAAAAATTACAAAAAACAAGAAAGCTAAAATCCTTTTCGTACACACCCTATACTTTATAAAAACAAGTATATAAACAGCCTATACTTTATAAACAAAAGACCAAAGTTAATGATGGCCAGGACCACAATGTGAGCTTAAACTCGTTTTAAGTTTAACTCTTGTAGCAATCTGATTGGTGGATTTCAAAATTTTCAACCAATCAGATCGCTCAATCCAGGAGTTAACAATCTTGTTTAATCCAAAAAACTTAAATCGAGTTTAAACTCTGTGGCTCCGGCCATTATAAGCACTATTCCAGATACAAAGACTTAAATTATACACAGCAGGCATTTCAAAGCAGCAATCATCAGAGGGGCATTTAGTTGCAGTGGATCTCAATAGCTTTCTAAATAGATAGCACCAAGACGGCAATAGCCAATAGCATTCTGGTAAGAATCAAGAATCACATAACCAAACAAAACAGGATAGGAGAAAGCCAGCCGTTCCGAGAACGAACATTATCCCATCAGGAAAAAATCCGCCCCGGGCGGGAATCGAGCCCGCGGCCTAGCGCTTACAAGGTAGACGCGCTACCAACCAAGCTAACTAGGCTGGCAATATTTCTTCTTCCTGGTTAAAGTTGAAACATCCTAACTTGAGCCAAAATATTGACAACCGTTTGTCCAGCGTACCGATCATGCCTTTCAGTACCCAAACCAAATGGTCTTTACTATACGAGATATTTGCTCGTAGATAGCTCCCCTGTTCTTTTATTTCATTTATTGACAGAGAGTACTGTAAGAACGGAGACCTTATCGTCCTGAAATCGAAGAGAAGAGGACAAAATAGGAGAAAACCAGATTCCGAAAACGAACGTTATCTATCTATTCAGGATAAAATCCGCCCCGGACGGGAATCGAACCCGCGACCCTCCAAGGTAACCAGGCTGGCTAATCTTTCTATTTAGTTGATTGTACTTCACAAGCCCCATTTAATTTTACTGGTTAACCAAATTTAAATCAATTAATCAGATTACTTAATCCAAGATTAAAAATATACGAAAAAATTGGTTTCAGAGTCGATACTGTTCGGTTGTACAACCTGGGGCTGCAACAGAGCTCCTTACAAGGAAGCACTAATGCAATAGACTCAATAGAGAATAGAATATATGTACCTTGTTTATCCTGCTCAAAGGAGACCAAAAAGTCCCTCTCCCCGCAGTCCAAGATCTTCTTTAGACTGAGGAAGTAAAGGGACTCCTCAGTCTCATTCTGGCAGGATAAACAAGATATATTCTATTCCATTCTAATGCTATAGAGCTCCTAGGAGGAAGCCGTGCCGCGTTAGGAGAGGTACTCTTAAGCCAGCCGTTCCGAGAACGAACATTATCCCATCAGGATAAAATCCGCCCCGGGCGGGGATCGAACTCGCGGCCTAGCGCTTACAAGGCAGACGCACTACCAACTAAGCTAACTAGGCTGGCTTTATTGAAGTTTGATTGGTCCAATGGTCAATATTTTGATTCACTAAATCTACCCAAGATCCAAGTGGTACATATTACATCAAAAGAAACGTGTGATAGCTTTTCCCATCAGAAAAAGCCAGTCTCGTCCGTTTGAAACGTAGCGCGTCTGCCTTGTAAGTGCTAGTCTGTGGTTTATATTCCCGCCCGGGGCGGATTTCATACTAAACAGTTAAAGTTCGTTCTCGGAACGGCTGGCTTTCCCCTATCCTGTCTTCCTTCTCTCTTCGCTTTCGGGAAGATGAGGTGAACCCGACGGTTTTTTACTTTTTTCATTCAAGATAATCGAGATCGAGATGCTTTAGGACAATTGGACGAGGAACACGAAACATTAATTTAGTCGATTGATAATTTGATAAGGTCGCAACGCAAGTACTCTACTCTGAAACGTAAATAACTAAATACCATTCTCTCAAAAAAACAACAACACAATAAAACGGAAAAAAATTGCCAAGACCTTACCAAATAAAGTTATACGTATTACAGAGACGTATAAACGTATAAAAGTCGTGAGACGCGGAAAAAAACGCAACATTTAAAGCAACCAATGACGAAATTGATATAGCAATAGCCATTTGAAACCATTACAAGATAATTAGAGAGGTCAATTGATGAAAAAACTAAGTGAAAAAGTTCAGACCAAGCAAAAAAAATATGCAGGTAATGTATGTAATTCGTAGGTGTAGGTACTCCTGTAGAAATAAATAGCTATGTAATCATCGTTACGGTTGTCCCATCTGAACTAGTATTAGGTCCACCACTCCTGGGTCTGTCAAACAGTCTGAGAGTGTGTGGCGGAAAAACCTAGAGACCTGGGTCTGTCAGACCGCCCGACCTAGATCTCAAGCTTTTTCGCCACACGTTTCGACTGTCTTACAGAGACCCAGGTCTTTCAGACCGTCTGAGCGTAAGTGACCGACATTAGATAATGGGATAATTAGACCTATGGGAAAGATTATGACCTCTGAAGAAATATGTAAGATTTATAATGGGATAAACGACGCATCACTCCAAACACTCACCACAACAAACGTTGCTTACCTTTCTTGCTCAACATCTGCATGATCATGAACACCACCACAATAATGATCGACAGCTTGCTCAGAATCAAAGCTTTGGTTGCCTTCATTCCAATCATCATCATCATCATGGGCATGATCATTTTCATCTTCATCTTCATCATCATAACGAGAGGCATGAGCGCCTTGTCTTGCTCCTGTCTCCCGGTCATTCCACGGGCTGTGGAAAGAGGGAAAGTTGTGAAACAGCAATAGCCATTTGAAACCATTACAAGATAATTAGAGAGGTCAATTGATGAAAAAACTAAGTGAAAAAGTTCAGACCAAGCAAAAAAATATGCAGGTAATGTATGTAATTCGTAGGTGTAGGTACTCCTGTAGAAATAAATAGCTATGTAAATAAAAAAGACAAAAAATAAATATCAATTAGGTACCTAATTAATTAAAATTATCTATTATCGAGAGGAAAAAGAAAAAAAAAATACGAGGAAATTTAATAGGGAAAATTGCCTGCCTAGGTGAAGGTGAAGAACCTGTCTTGTAAGCGCTAGGTCGCGGGTTTGATTCCTATCCTGTCCTCCATCTCTCCTTGATTTCGGGAGTCGGGACGATAAGACCTTCACTGCTACAGTTAGTTTCCCCTATCAAACATCTTGAAAAAAAAAGACAGCATTTTAACAACTTTTTGGACAGTATTAAAGTAAAATTGGACAGCAGGAAACCAAATATTTAAAAAGAGGACGTTTAAGGTACTCTTGTCTCCCAGGTTTATAAGTTCACGTTAAAGTTTAATATGTACTACTTGTTAAAGAACCTTCCAGTCTGGCTGAGGGACTATAAACTATAAACAGAGAGTAGATCAGCGTCTAGCTAGGGGACTATAAACAGGGGGAAGACTAGCCCAAATTTCCGCACGCTATATCAATAGCAAAGGTTGAGTGCGAAGGGCATCCCACTCGGAAAATTTTGTTTAGCCAAAACCAGTTGGCCTCAAAGCGATCACTCTAAAGCTGATTGAGAGGCCGACGACAAACGCAGACCCCATCTGAACATGGGAAAAGGCGAAGAAGAAGAAGATTAAAGTAAAACAAGAAAGAACCATCCATAAGAGGAACACCCCATCTGAACATGGGAAAAGGCGAAGAAGAAGAAGATTAAAGTAAAACAAGAAAGAACCATCCATAAGAGGAACGACGACAAACGCCGACCCCATCTGAACATGGGAAAAGGCGAAGAAGAAGAAGATTAAAGTAAAACAAGAAAGAACCATCCATAAGAGGAACTTTTTTGAGTGCGAAGGGCATCCCACTCGGAAAATTTTGTTTAGCCAAAACCAGTTGGCCTCAAAGCGATCACTCTAAAGCTGATTGAGAGGACGACGACAAACGCCGACCCCATCTGAACATGGGAAAAGGCGACGAAGAAGAAGAAGAAGAAGAAGAAGAAGAAGAAGAAGAAGAAGAAGAAGAAGAAAAAGAAGTTTTAAAGAACCTTCCAAAACAATGAGACAGATGTCCGTCTGAAAGATACGAAAAGTAAATAGGGAGAAGATCTCTAACCTTACCTGACTCCTAGTTGTCTCAGGAATAAGACCAGGCCTTATAGCGTTCTTATTTTTTTTACTCAAGTTGTGTTTTCCCTTGAGAATTACCCCTCTTCTGAAGCTCGTTTCCCCTCTTTTACCTCTGGTTTAGTTTAGTACAGGCACTATCACGCCCCGGGCGGGAATCGAACCCGCGGCCTAGCGCTTACAAGGCAGACGCACTACCAACTAAGCTAACTAGGCTGGCTATAAGAGGAACTAATAATGGTTCTACCTAATGGATGGTTCTTTTCTGCTCAATGCTCTCCATTTATTTGGCTTCTTGTATCCAAGCTTTATTTGGCTTCATAGACATTGTATGGTTTTGATTGATGTACAAGATAAATACATCAAACTTATCAAAACCATTCATTTAATTCATTAGGATGGCGTATAGTTTGATAAGATACTGGGTGAATGCGAAATAAGGCCCATCCCCACTTCTTGTCGTTCGGAAAAAAATCGTGTCGTGTCCAAGTGGGAACGCTCGCATTGAAATCACATTGCCTACAGGACATTTTGTGTCGTCCGGAAAAAAATCGTGTCGTTTGTAGTGGGAACACTCTCATTATTTATTACATTGCCTACAGGAAAAGTGAGAACGGACGAACCTTGATTCATGCGGAGTTTAGATGGTTCTTTGTTCTTTCTTTTTCTTTTTTAATCAAATTTTCAAAAATCAATGCTTAAAAAAAGTAGATATTCTTTGGGTGTTATCAAGTTCTTTGTTCTTTCTTTTTCTTTTTTAATCAAATTTTCAAAAATCAATGCTTAAAAAAGTAGATATTCTTTGGGTGTTATCAATTTCTCTATCAAGTTCTTTGTTCTTTCTTTTTCTTTTTTAATCAAATTTTCAAAAATCAATGCTTAAAAAAGTCGATATTCTTTGGGTGTTATCAATTTCTCTGAGACCCCCGGTAGATCCAAACATAATAGGTAGAATACTAGACGTATAAAACACTTTGTGTTTTTTATTATATCACAAATAATGAAGACGTTCGAGAACTCTCTTGAATGTCTCTTTATGAAGCCCAGCATTTGAAGTGCTTTGGACCTGATATTAATAATATGTGTAATAATGAAGAAAAAACTGTTTCAAGGTCGATTCTACTAGGTATACTCATTCGTATACATTGTTGTATGTTGTACTTTAAAGTTCATTCAATATTTCATGGACTAAAACCGGACTTACAGGTGCTCTAGGAGTGTTGGACTGACAGTGCAGATGTCGGAGGTCGATTCCCCTGATTGGGCGATTTTGAGTTTTTGTTTGATCGGTCAACGTCGGATAGGAGTGTTGGACTGACAGTGCAGAGGTCGGAGGTCGATTCCCCTGATTGGGCGATTTTGAGTTTTTGTTTGATCGGTCAACGTCGGCTGACAGTGCAGAGGTCGGAGGTCGATTCCCCTGATTGGGCGATTTTGAGTTTTTGTTTGATCGGTCAACGTCGGAGTCTAGGGCAGGACTCCCGTGAGTGAATGGGTAATTTTAGGACTTTTGAGAGAACGTGTGAATAGGACAGTTTAGGGATGTAAATGAGTTGCAAATATATCGATATATCGACGAGAAATATATCGATATAAATCGATATATCGACGAAAAATATATCGATATAAATCGATATATCGACGAAAAATATATCGATATATATATCGGTTTTCGATATATCGCAACATCCCTAGGACAGTTAGAGCAGAGCAGCAGTGGTTGGAAGGTAGCTCCCGCGTTCTAAGCACCAGGTCGCGGGTTGGATTCCCGCCCGGGACAAACATTATCCTAAATAGATAAGGTTCTATCTCGGAATCTTCCTTGTCCTCCTTCTCTCTTCAACTTTTTCCCCTTTTTCTCTCTTCAACTTTTTCCCCTACGATAGATTATCATAGAATTTATTTTTTTATTTTTATTTTTTTATTTGCAATTTTAACAAATTCACAGTTTACAACATGTTTACAATAACTAGTTTAGTTATTGTACAGTACAATATATAGGTCGACCAGGTTTGGATAAGTCCTTCTATGGGGACAGACCGACAGAGTGACAGACACCGAAGCGAATACAATAGTCCGTCCCTTATACCTTTTTTTATTACTATTGTAATAATAAAGGAAGGACGGACTAAAAATGAATGATGTTTGATGTATCCTGTATGTACCTAACGTTATTATACGTACCTACATATTACAAAATATCTATTCAGTCTTGATATACTCTCTCTTCCGATTTTAAGGACAAAGTGCGAGCCCCCACACCCTCATTGATTGATCTCATTAAAGTGTTTGATTAACCTGGTTATTTTTTGAGAACTTTTTTTTTAATTCAATTGACTACTATTTTTTATTTGACTCGGACGAAAGATGTAAAATCCACAATTGGTAAAGGTAGGGCCATCGGCTTTAATAAACGCCCTTGGTCACTGCGACCTGGTTAGATCTTTTGTGATCCACAAGGTGAACTTTGACATATTTGAGGATTTTGGTCTGGTCATGAATGGATTTTTGATACCGGGGGTGTTTCTCAAGGAACCTAGATTTCTCACATTTCCTGATTGAGTCCTTTCCCGGCCTGAGTGAGGGCGGGAAAAGTCAGCAGAACGCTATTGTCAAATGGTCTCCCATCCGAATACTAATCAAGCCTAACGTTGTTTAACTTTAGTGATCCGTCAAGATTAATCGAGAACTGATTGACAAATGACAAAGTGCAATCGACGCGGCGCTGCGCCGCGGGCTGATGATCTTAATATGATCACTTCGTCAGGCGTCATTGTCTTGATTCTTGATAAAAGTGTTGCAATTTTTTGCATTCTAGCATTATTCCAGTGGCGTAGCGTCCATGTAGGGCGTGTATTGCGGCCATACCCTCAAAATTTACTCAAATACCCTTAAATATTGACTTTAAATATTTTGAAGAAGCATGTGCATGACTTATGTAGTAATGTGCATGGTGATGGAAATTAGTGCCCTACACTTGACTTTAGACCACGCTACGCCACTGCATTATTCTGATGTGCAAATCAATTCTTTTCCGATGAAGACACAAATATTGTGAGGATGACTTGACAATATTTTGACGTGATGTCATTCGAATCATTCTGTCTCTTCGGTTTGTTTTAGATCAGTGTTTCCCAACCTGGGCGATATCGCCCCCTTGGGGGCGATGGAGATTTTCATGGGGGCGATGAAGCCTTA
>NW_007382031.1:7872-9798 GCF_000475195.1 Diaphorina citri | reverse complement strand
TAGGTGGCGCCAGTTACCAGAAAAGTCCAGGGGACCAAGGTACAACGGGGGCCAAGGTACGACTAGACACCCTACTCTCGGTATAGATAGATTCCTTTATGACCTTTTTACACTACTCTATGAATCAGGTACACTCTGTAAAGAGTGGTCTCACGAGGCCAAGTCTGGAGAAAAAGTCTACAGTGTACTAGCACCTTTATAGGTAGGTACTTCTTATACTCATGTAGGTATATAGGTACACATTTTCTTATGAAAATGTTGCCAAACTTTCGGGAAACTTAAAACATATAGCCTCCTCTCTCTATTTCTCTCTCCTCTTTCTAGCTATTTCTCCTCCTACCCCTCTTTCCTTTTTCTCTTCCTCTCTATCCTTCTCTCTCCCTCCGCAACCCCTCATTTTATCCCCTCTTCTATCGGTCTTTTCTCCTTCTCCTCTTCCTAAAATCAACTCTCAAGAGTTTGAGTTTTCTTTCCGGCGTGAAAAAACATGAACAAATTTTCTTTTGAAGTTTTTTTCCTCAAGAAACTCATGTTCACCGTCACCTCTGGTGAATTTTAACTATGGGATAGACCCATCATGGAGGAGATGGAGGAGGAGAAGGAGGAATAGGAGGAGGAGGAGAACGAGGAGAACGAGGAGAGGAAGAAAAGAAGAAGAACAAAGAGGAGAGGAAGCGAAAGAGAAAGAAGAGGAAGAGGAGAAGACGAAGAAGAAATAGGAGAGAGGGAGCAGAAGAGAACGAGTAGAAGAAGAAGAGGAGGGAGGATAAGAAGCAGAAGAAGGGGAAGGAAAAGGAGAAAGAGAAGAGAAAAAAAACTGATAAGAAGGAGAGAGGGTGAGAATGAAGATGCAAGGGAAAGAAAGAGAAGGAGAAAAGACGAACACATGGGAAAAGGTAGATATAGAAAAGAAGGAGGAAGAAGAAAAGATTTAAAAGTAGAACGAAAGGGAAGAATAAGAGTAGAAGAAGAAAGAGGAGGAGCAAAAGAAGAAAGATAAGGGATAGGACAGAAGAAAGATGGAGAGACAGAAGGAGAAGAAAAAGAAAAAGAAGAAGGAGAAGAAGAAGGAGGAGGAGAAGAAAAAGAAGAAGAAGAAGAAGGAGGAGGAGGAGGAGGAGGAGGAGGAGGAGGAGGAGGAGGAGGAGGAGAAGAATGGAGAAGAATTAGTGCTTAGGCTCTTGAGAAAATTATCGTTCCGGAATTAATTAATCAGCAACTCTTGTTCATAAATTTTCAAATTTAATAATAATTTTCATCCTCCGTGTTTTACCTCTGTTACGGAATTCAAAGATGAGTGAAGATTAACAGCAAGTATTAAATTAATATAACAGGATTAAGACTTTAAAAGGTTTATGTCAGGTGCGAGTTTTAGAGATTTCCAGCTACTGTAACGTAACCACAACAGGGTAGAAGTGGCGGGTATAACACAAGGGAATTTTAAACAGATACTACTTAAGATAAAAGGCGAGAGGAGCTTATCGCTTAAAATTTGGGAAAACACCAAAAAGTCTTGTACCTATAAGTCTGTTCGTGAGGTCGGGCATGGGTAAAGATTTAGCGAGCTATACTGAGTAAAGTGAAAGTATTGCAATCGTCGGTCCAAATTTTCAAAATTGGGAAATGTGTTGGAATATCCGTATCCGTTTTTTTTTTTTTTTCCTTTTAATAGGAGGTTCTGATGAACGGAATATAGTAACGAGCGTCTTATAGTCCACGAATCGATATAAATCGGGGTACGGAGAATAGGTAGCTAGCCGTCTAGAAAAAATAATATGTTTTAGGATATTCGATCTCTCTCCTGGGGCGCCGGTAGGAGAAGGGCCAGCCGTTCGCTGTAGAAGAAAAAGCGCTTATCTGCTTTAGGAGAAGAAATTCGCCCGCGGGCGGGAATGCGAGTGCACGCGGGGATGCGCTGAGGCGCTG
>NW_007382031.1:0-4061 GCF_000475195.1 Diaphorina citri | reverse complement strand
CAGTGAATCTATAGCGTGACCTTTTGAGTGACTGATAGTGACATGATTAGCCCAATGAAGATAGCGTGTTTGAAGCGAATGATCTAGCGAATGATTGTGCCCAAATAGCGAGCGGTGTTTAAGGTTTGTGTTCTGATTGAATAGCGAAAGATAAGCGTATTGCGCCTGAATAGCGGTGTTTGATAGCCGAATGTGTAGTTCTGATTGATTGTCCACTCCATGGATGAGAGATTAAATATCGAAGGCTCCCCACTCCTTTCGTGGACCTTACACGATCTCTTAAAGAGGGTTTTAAGGTCTGGTTAGGATGCAGGTAATAGGATGCAGTAAATTAAAGTCAAGATCTGGCCCTGAGTATTTTAAGCTGTTATGACACTAATAAATGACAGATAGATACATGGATATGATGGATATGGAATTGAGAGTAAGACCTGGGGGTGGGCGAGATAGGATCATGTCCCCAATAGTTGGGCGCCCGGCTCGCTTCGATGGAAGGATGTCTATCTTACGACCATGCCGTATTTGTTCCTTCAACCTCTCGGGACTAAAGTTCTAAGTGTTAACAATTGATGCAAGCACAACTTAGATGGCGGTCAACGCGATGGTCATAGTAAAAACTAAATGAAGAGCTCCGAAGTGGCAAATATCAGAGAATGGTAATATGTATGTAATCGATCCTATGAGAGATCTCGCAAGACCCGATTGGTAATAAGCGGAGGATTCTTTTTAACAAGCAGGAGCTTGTTCTTGTAATGTTTACTTGTTTGTTGCCTACTTGTTAATCCCTCCGTTATTTGTTTTCAATGTCTTTTATTCATTGACTTGTTTTCATTTAATTTTCGTTACCAGTGGAATCTTATTTAACCCAAGTATTTACTCTTCCTCGGAATTGGATAGTCTACATGTTGGAATTTGACGGAAATCTAGGAAAGCTCTAAGATATTTGTGATCCGTAGTAATTAAGATCAATAATGTAATATATATACCTGGAACGGGGTTAAAACAAGACGTTCAAAACCTGATACTGGAAATGCGCAAATCCCATAATGTCGGCTATGTTTCTAGTGGAAGGAATTTGGATGTCTTAAAGTTGACTATGTAGAAATGTAAGAAATGGGCCCAGAAGGTAAGACAGGAACTGAAAAAGCCAAACAGAGACTAGCCAGAACTTGCAGAACGAACAAAGGAGAAGGAACGCCAGCTTAGTGCAGAACTAAACTAGAGGAAGAACAGAGATACTAGCTGTTGAGGACAACCTACAGAAACGTCGAGCGTGATGTGCTACCAAAGTTGAGGCCAAGGTGTCAAACTGAACCCTGATCGACCTTGGCAGCGCCAGTGCCCGTGTGGAGCATATTAAGGCTACCTCCCCTTCCCAGGTAACTGGCGTCAAGAGACACGTAACGGTGCTGAGCTACGAAGGGTGTCAGTAACCCTTTAAATGGCGTAATGGCTACTAGTAGCAGCTCAGTGCTTCAGGTACCTGTGTCGTGTACTAGGTAGTACTTCTCCAAGTGGCGATATCCTAAGTGAGATTAAAGTACCTAAGTGAAAGTTAGTGTCAACCCGTGAATAGAATAAGCGATCGTACTTGTGATAAGAGATTGTACTTGTAATGTAGCGATTTATACCTAGTTACTGTGTTACTCTTCTTGTGAAAAAGTAGTAAACTTCCGTTGTAACCTAGATTTAGATCTAATGATAGCGAGCTTTGAGCTTGTACAATCTATCCTTTTTGAATTCAGAGCACGCGCACGAAATAACTTTTAAGTTCTAGTACATATACTAGGTATTCACTGACAGTTTTCGTAATTTTTCCATTTCCTAAGCATTTGACGTGATCTTTTCTCCAGTTCTCGACAGCTTTTACTATACCATGGTTTATTTACGTTGGTTGAGTGGGAATAATGATTTTCTTGGTATCATACCTGTATCAGAGGCGGCTTTCTCTATGGCTTTTACCACTCACGTACACATCTTGAGCTTGCGATGGTCTTGCTGCATCTATTCGCTACACTGTTCACTGAAATTCCACTGCTTTCTTCAGGCAACATTTGAACTTTTTTCACATTTGGGCGTTGAAGAATACCGCTCGCCTGTTCCTCATGTAAACATCTTAACGTGCAAGGGTTACAGGTAAACTGATCGATACAAACTAACAGCTGTCGGAACACAAAGCTCTGAACCAACCTTACACCGACTCGAGGTTCGCCCAGACCCACATCAACTGTACTTAATACCAATCTACTGAGAAAAGTGTATACTGTCCTGGAAACCGTCCCCTTCTGTCCCTTCCATTCATTACCAGGACACATGGTCCTCCAAGCATGTACAGCCTGCTCTCCTCTCTCCTGTTTTTTACCACCCATCCTTCTGATATTCTCTGAGACCAAGCAAACCATACTCCTCCTGCCAGGTTTTCATCCAAGGTATATTTTCATCAGCGATCCTGCCGTTCGCGTCACCTCCCTATAATAAAAACGGATCAGATTGAGTGTTTTAATCATCACTTAGTAATATAGTCAGTAGAATATATCTAAGTGAGTCCAATCTAGAGGGTGTAGTTAGGCTAACATAAACATTTCCAACCGTAAGAGTTCATGTTCTGAGTTATCTGTATTTTGATAAAAATCCATAGGTTTGATGTCGAGAATCTCAAAAGGAAATTCTTTCTAATCAAGGGTAATCAATCCGCCGCTACCTCTCCCCCGCTGCTTGTCACGCACCGCCACTGAGTACACCATGTTGTGTAATGCTCCACGAACATTGGAATGGAGGGTTATCCAGTACCCAAGTTTCGCAAAGACAGATAATTTGACATGATAAGAGACTTGACAGCTCTTCTTTACACAAGCTACTGAGTTTTGATAAACCGTTTGTATTCCAAAAACACACTTTAAGGGCACCTTGAGTGGTAAGGCGCCCCGTTATTAGTTTTTTTCATCGGTTAAGTAGGATACAATACTTGACTGGTGTAGGTTTCGGTTACTCGGTATTCTTGACCGTGGTGATTGTGCGGGTGTAGCAAAATTACTTGATGTATCGGAAAATAAGTCCTGATTTCTTTGAAATGGCTCGGTCTCAATGACAGTACCGTTACTCATGCTTAGTAAGTCCGATCCTTCACTCATGTTGTGGTAAGATTTCTTCAGCATTCGATTGTCGGGGATGTCGCTCGGTGATTGTGAGGGCGCACGCTTATTGTTTTGATTTAGGCCTGACGTCCCCGATTGTGTGTGGTTAGATACTAGTCCTGAAATTGCATCATAATTATTATCATAACAGATAAGTTTACCTTTCCTTATCACCGCATTCTTTCCCTGGCTTCTTAAGTTGTTTCTCTCTTCCCGCAATTTCTTTTGTGCTTCTCTGGCTCCTGGAGAGATGTCCTGCTTTACAAAAACCGTTGTTCCCTTTAGTGAAGGGCTGTTCTTCAAGATTTCTATCTTTCGTCTTTGAGTTGTTAATCCCACCAGGATGGGTCTCGGCTTGCTATGATTCGGTTCTTTTCCAAGTCTTCTACAGAAATCGATTTCCATCAGAGAAAACCCTTGAATCTTCATATGTGTACAAAACAAGGTCATTAATATATTTTCTAGATTAGTTTGTTCCTCTGAGACACCATATATCACGAGATTTTTTCGTCTTTTGTCATAGTCCAGACTACCCAACTGTTTCGTATGGTCGTTCAAAACATCTGTGACCGAATTGAACTTTACCTGAATATTATCCAACTTGGCTCTCACCTCATTATGATTGCCCGCATTCTGGGCTTCTATATTTCCCAATCTATTCCATAGCGCCTCCAAAGTTATGTTTCCCGACTCCATAACAATGAGTAGGTATTCAGTAGGTATCGTACTATGTACAGGTATGCACAGCCAATAGTATCGTAATCGGTAGTGGTAGTACTATAAACAGATAATTAATAACTCGGCCCAGTGATAGAGGGTCACTCAGGTAGTAAACGTTCAAGAGTCTCGGGACATAATATGTAGGTACATAACACTATGATAGTAGAGATGCGTAATGATGAGTAGTAGGTGTAG
Source organism: Diaphorina citri (assembly GCF_000475195.1). Taxonomy (NCBI): domain Eukaryota; kingdom Metazoa; phylum Arthropoda; class Insecta; order Hemiptera; family Psyllidae; genus Diaphorina; species Diaphorina citri. The sequence goes on along the minus strand of NW_007382031.1, from coordinate 12 downwards.
GTGTTATCTTAT
>NW_007382030.1:6708-9801 GCF_000475195.1 Diaphorina citri | reverse complement strand
CCTTCTCGATGTTTATTTGTACACCATCAAGGCAGGTAGGTAAATAAATTACAACAAAAGTAATTTCTTTCTTGTATATGTACGTTTCAAATCTTCCTTCAAGTTCATCTCTTCTTGAGGCAATCCCAATAGAAGCCTCTTCTAACAGTTCTACATTGCCTAGGTGCCTAGGACATCTTCAATGCCTAAGATTCTTGTCATGACTTGAAATTTATACATCATTGAATCATTTTGGTACGCATTATTCATCTTGCATTGCAAGACTGCAAGTTGGTTGCACGAGTAAGGTTACAATTTGCAATGCAACATGTTCTATTCCTCTGTTCTCGTATTACTCACTCATTGGTTAGTTATTGATTTATCATCATTATTGTGAATACTGGCTCAAGGTAGAGGTGGAAAAATATCGATAATAACCGATCGGGTATCGATTAATCGATTGTTGGATTATTTTACTTCATTATTGCTACACAATTAAGGATTTAAGCTCGGCCTTTTGAGGGTCCCATAAAAGTTCTCCTTGACTATTAATTATCATCTACTCGTATCATCAATCGTTTTGCACTGGTAATGCCGCCACAGTAAAATTGGAGAGTACCTACCTAATGCCTGTAACGTGAAGATTCTTAGGTAAGACCTAAAACTTAAAGTAAGACCTGTGAAGATCCTAAAGACCTAGGACTTAAAGTAAGACCTAAGGGATGAACTAGCGGGATTCCGGAGCGAAGCGACGGAATTCAGCTAGTAGTACATATTTCATTTCCGATGGCGCGCCATCTTGGATTTGCTATGCGCTCAGTTTGCAAAAGAGAACCGCTTCCGTTTCCGAAAGTTTCCGAAAAAGAAAAGTGGGGACACTTTAGCTAGTCCTCAAAGAAATGCAATCATCCTGTAGATTCTTTGAGGGAGGTATTCTTCAATGATGTCATAACACCAAAACAACAATTCATCAACACAGTCAATACCTATGCTACCTATTCATCACTATAGTCAATACTCAGTACCAATCTACCAATAATTTAATGTATAGGTCATCGTTATATTTCGATCCATATCCATAATGTGCTGCCCTCTAACAACCGGCAACTCAACCAAAAAAAAGCACTGATCTGGCAACATGGCAAGCGCATAAGAAGAAAAATTGGCAGTTCCGCCTCACCCCCCCCCGTTTTACACATCGGCCCTTTTCAACAAAAAATGTAAGTGAATTTTTTTTACCATTTGCCTTTTTTTGCCCTTTTCGCCTGCCGCCTAAACACGCATTATAACATGTTCAATGCTTTGTAATATGTCTCTCACATGGTTCAATAGTATGTCTGTAACAGAGGTTCCCAAACTTTCGAGTACTGCGTACCACCTGAAGATTCTTTTGGCGTACTACCAAACATCAATTTTGTGTAGTATCGGGGTTAAATAAAAAAATATAGCGCCATAGGCGAAATTTTTGTGATCACCGTCGTACGGTGTGACCATTTTTTGGTGCACTAATTGTAGATTTTTTCTCTCCCAACTAGAGTTGCCAGATTTGTTTTTCGTATTTACGAGAGAAATCATAAAAATTGGTTTTTCCAATCTCTTCGCGTACCATCAGTAATGCTTCCGCGTACCACTAGGGGTACGCGTATCATAGATTGGGAACCTCTGTCCTATTCCTATAGTATATTCAATGCCATTGTCTTGCAGAGTTCACCAGATGACTGCAGATTTTTTCTCTCCCAACTAGAGTTGCCAGATTTGTTTTTCGTATTTACGAGAGAAATCATAAAAATTGGTTTTTCCAATCTCTTCGTGTACCACCAGTAATGCTTCCGCGGACCACTAGGGGTACGCGTATCATAGATTGGGAACCTCTGTCCTATAGTATATTCAATGCCATTGTCTTGCAGAGTTCACCAGATGACTGCCTTCATTGTCTTTCAACATTCTTGGCTTTGGGTGTCCTCTATCATTATCACATTCTTTATTATCACAATCATTGTAACTTTTATTATTATCATCATTATTATCACTATCATATTGCTTGGAGTCCTCTATCATTGGCACATTCAATATTATCATCACTTTTATTATCATTATTATCACATTCAATTACTTTGATTCTTTATTGTTTTATCACGCTCACACCATCTGATAGACGGTTAGACGCCATGGGAGCTGACTTAAGCTATCATAAAGTGACGTTAAACTCTTTGAAATAATTGATGTCCCAATCCCAAACAATTTTTTTTCTGAATCGTTTAAAATTGAAAGAACATCAATCTTATTGAAACACACTGTATTTTCGTAAAGATCCAAAAACAATCTGATATTTAATCCTTGAGGGCCATTGTCTTTTGCCGAAAATATTATTTATGAATCCATTGTTAAACTTTACATTTTTAGATTCAATTCATTTTAGCCACACCAAAAAACGGGGCAGAACATTTCACATGCTTGTCAAATTAATCAGTTTTGGAGAAGTTAATAGGTTTTATCTCACGAAACTGCCAAGGAACTTCAAGGAAGATGTTATAAAACAAAAAACATACAAAATTTATTGTGTTTAGGATTTAGTTCCTTGTTTACAACACCAATAGGTTTTATCTCACGAAACTGCTAAGGAACTTCAAGGAAGATGTTATAAAACAAAAAACATACAAAATTTATTGTGTTTAGGAATTGGTTGCTTGTTTACAACACCATGATGAAACTTAAATTTAGAGTTTTAGACCAATATTTAAGGTTTTTAGATCAATGTTTAGATTTTTGCAGTTCTTAAAGTAGATCGAACTTGTAGATTACGGATAGATATATCTGTAATCTTTGTTTAGGTTCCAAGACACGAATGCACGATTCAGGAAATGTCAAAAATTATGAATAGCAGCAAGGTCAATATACACATGGAAATTCTCAGAGAATGGAATAGTGGACTAGAGGAGGAGAACTATCGATAGTCGGCGCCATCGATAGTTTTCGATAGTTTTTTTATTACATATTTTCCTTGTTTCTGAAGGTCTTATCCCCCAAAAAGACCTAACCTAACCTAATTTAAAGAAAATTATTAACTGTACACGTATTAATTTAGGTCACAGGGTTTTATTTCAACATTTTATT